>NC_060143.1:242301651-242604681 GCF_021461385.2 Schistocerca piceifrons
CAACACAAATGGCACTGCTAAGAGGATCCTACGGCTTCCACATCGCTGTCAACGGGTTATACACAATGCTGGTCACCTCTTTGAAGGTCAATAAAACATTGAAACACGTATCTACTTTGTACGAGCTGTAAATAAATAGTTGCCACTATTAAAGTTCCAGCCCTCGTAATTAGTCCTTTAAATCAATGCTGTCTTATTAACATAAGGAAATGTGATTTGAAATTGTTGTTTCTGCTTACATAGAGCGACCGCTGGAAAAGTTCCGAGACTGATTTTATTAAGGGTGTCGCAGTAACTACGGTGGCAACTTGAATTAACAACTGTGAACAACATATGTAGATTCGTCCAGTCAGTTGTGAGTAGGTAGTGCGGCGACAATGTGCTACCGTTGTTGTATCGCAGATCGTAGTGGAGCGATGTCCCTAAATCAAGTATTCAAATATTTTTCGAAGAAGAGGAAAGTAACTGTAAAGTTTACCCGTACACCTCGATCCTCGGAAAAAACAGCAATAAGTGGACGCTTCCGTTACCTTGAGTGGAACAAAAAACAAGGACAATTATTTTCTCCAAAAATCGTCACAGATGATGAGACTTGTTGTTATCATTACGAATATACCATAAAACGACAAAGTGCAGAAATTCACATGACGATATAACCGACATTCAAATCAATTTGCCTCTCTTGTGAACGTGGACCGTAGGCCTGTATTTACTGTCGAACTTGACTAGTCTGATTCCAGTAGCAGATTTCTCCTCCTGTTTCTAATTAATGAAACTACGCAACGGATTTCGGATAACGCGATCGACTGTAGAGAGCACTAAGCAATGCATCCTGAGTTAATTATACTTAAATCACACGAATGCGTGGTGTCTGTCCTTTCGGACATGTGGATGCACAATTACGTCCCACCTATTGCGGGGACCTAAGAATTTCGAGCACGGAGGAAACGGGCAGACACTGGGGACAGATGGCGCTCGATGGGAATGTGTATCTGCCGTCATATTTACATAAGAAACTGAAGTCATCAATTGTAATATCTAGAATTTATTCCACAAGTATGGTTTGCAGGAATAATAATTATGAGTCACAACCTCTTCTGAATATAAAACAGTGCACAAAAAGAACGGAGGGGATCAGTTTTTAACGTCCCGTCATCGACGAGGTCATTAGAGACGGAGCACAAGCTCAGATTAGGGAAGGAAAGCGGCTGTGCCCTTTGGAAGGAACCATCCCTCCATTTGCCTTGAGCGATTTAGGGAAATCTCGGAAGTCTTAAATCAGGACGGCCGGAAGCTGGTTTGGTCTGTTGTACTCCTGAAAGCGAGTCCAGTGTGCTAACCGCTGCGCTACCACGATCTGTAGTTCATATTAACAATCGTCTTTATGAGCTGGCAACTTATGAAGACGAATAGAGATCTCAAGCAGGATATGTCCCAATCTGAACATATTTAGAGACAGTTCTAAGATTTATAGTTCGTAAGCAGTGATTGCACGGCGACGAACTGACAGTGAATGAAGGTAACGTTATTACTGGGACAAACGACCATTCTGGACGCCCCCGCTTCTAGCCGTACGAATTTCCTAATGACTGGAAAAGAGCACATGTCACTTCCGTTTTCAAGAAGAGTCGTCGAACAGACCCGCAGAACTATACTGCTGCAACTCTGATGTCGGTATGTCATATTTCTGGAGAGAGAAAACCTCCTCTGTAGAAAGCAATATGGGTTCCAAAAACAACGATCATCTGAAACCCAACTCGCTCTGTTCGTCCACGAGACGCAGAAAGCAGTATACATGACCTAGTGGATAACGTCGGAAAATTCATGAGACTTTTCGCGCACGATGCTACTGTATTCAGTGCAGTCGCAATTCTAGCAAATTGTAGCGGAATGCAAGAAGACGTGTTGAAGATCGACGCTTAGTGCAGGGGGTGGCGACTGACTATTATCATAAACAAATGCAACGCATTGCAGATACATGGAAATACCTTTAATTGGGTGACTACACGATTGCAGAACAAAAACTGGCAACAGTCACATCCATAATGTATTTACGAGTATGCACGCAGAGCTATTTGATGTACAACGACCACATAAAGTTACTCGCTGGTAAGGCTGCTGACAGACTCAAATTCATTCGAAGAATCCTCAGGAAATGTAGTGCATCAACAAAGGAGGTAGTTGACAAAAGTATTATTCGACTGATAGAAAAAACAGAGAAGGTCCAAAGAAGAGTAGTACATTTCTTTACAAGCTCATTTAGTAAGCGCGAAATCGTCATGGAGATGCTCACGCAACTCGGGTGGCAGACGGTGCAGGAGAAGCATTATGCATGACGGTGCAGTCTTCTGTTAAAGTTCATAGTGTGCGCGTTCCTAGAACAGTCAATAACTGTATTGATTTATCCTGTGTAAAACTCGCGAACAGTCCATGAAGGTTAAATTAGAGAGATTAGAGACCGGACGGAGGATTGCCAGCAATTGTTCTTCCCGCGAACCATAACCGACTGGAACCCAAAAAGGGATTAGTGATGGTGGTAGACGAAGTAAAGAGAGTTTGCGGAGAAGGTGTAAATGGAATAACGCCATGATATGATACCAGTGCAAACGTACAGAATTACTGAATCTGTAGTGTCAGTAAGTTGAAAATATGCGTCAGGATAAGACTCGCTTTCGGATTCCTTGCTTATCACGAGTAGCCATCTTAGACTTTGGGCTACCTGCGAGACCCTCCATGTCCCACTGTTAATGTCTTTGTCACTGACGTCTCCACCAACGATTTCCGATCCGTATAGTGTAAGGTCCACTCCTGCAATTTTGTGACTAACAGAACCAGGGAATGATGAGATGGTTTCCTGGAGCTGACAAGGGACAAGTGCAAGTAAGTGTTATTGTTTTAATTATTAACCATACGGTTGTTCTCGAAGTGAACGAATATTTTGATTCGCTAGCACAAAGCTGAACGTGTAGCACTGAGGCAATGCTTTATGGTTCAAATGGCTCTGAGTACTATGGGACTTAATATCTGAGGTCATCAGTCGCCTAAAACTTAGAACTACTTAAACCTAACCAACCTAAGGACATCACACATAACCATGCCCGAGGCAGGATTCGAACCTGAGACCGTTGCGGTCGCGCGGTTCCACACCGAAGCGCCAAGAACTGCTCGGCCACAGCGGCCGGCGGGTGCTTTATGTATTATTGCTGTAAACTGAATGATATGAGTGAAGGAGATGACATACAATATGTGATCAAAAGTATCCGGACACCTGGCTGAAAATGACTTACAAATTCGCATCGCCCTCCATCGGTAACGCTGGAATTCAGTATGGTGTTGGCCCACCTTTAGCCTTGATGACAGCTTCCAATCTCGCAGGCATACGTTTAATCAGGTGCTGGAAGGTTTTTCAGAGAATACCAGCCCATTCTTCACGGAGTGCTGCACTGAGGAGAGGTATCGATGTCGGTCGGTGAGGCCTGGCATTAAGTTCGGAGTTCCAAAACATCCAAAAGGTGTTCTATAGGATTCACGGCAGGACTCTGTGCAGACCAGTCCATTACTATGATGTTACTGTCGTGTAACCACTCCGCCACAGGCTGTGCATTATGAACAGGTGCTCGATCGTGTTTTAAATAAATAAATGCCGTGTGACTACGGCCTCCCGTCGGGTAGACTGTTCGCAGGGTGCAAGTCTTTCGATGTGGCGCCACTTCGGCGGCTTCGCGTCGATGGGGATGAAATGATGATGATTAGTACAACACAACACCCAGTCCCTGAGCGGAGAAAACTCCGACCCAACCGGGAATCGAGCTCGGGACCTTAGGATTGACATTCTGTCGCGCTGACCACTCAGCTACCGGGGGCGGACTCGATCGTGTTGAAAGATACAATGACCATTCCAGAATTGCTCTTCAACAGTGGGAAGCAAGAATGTGCTTAAAACATCAATGTAGACCTGTGCTGTGACCGTGCCATGCAAATCAACAAGGGGTGCAAGCCCCCTGCATGGAAAACACGACCACACCATAGCACCACCGCCTCCGAATTTTACTGTTGGCACTACACGCACTGGCAGATGTCGTTCACCGGGCATTCGCCATACCCACACATCGGATCGCCACATTGTGTACCGTGATTCGTCGTTCCACACAACGTTTTTCCACTGTTCAATGGTCCAATGTTTACGCACCTTGCACCAAGTGAGGCGTCGTTTGGCGTTTACCGGCGTGAAGTGTGGCTTATGAGCAGCCACTCGACCACGAAATCCAAGTTTTATCACCTTCCACCTAACTGTCATAGTACTTGCAGTGGAAGCTGATGCAGTCTGGAATTCGTGTGTGATGGTCTGGATAGATGCCTCCCTATTGCACATTACGACCTTCTTCAACTGTCGCCGGTCTCTGTCAGTCAACAGACGAGGTCGACCTGTACGCTTTTGTACTGTACGTGTCCCTTTACGTTCCCACTTCACTATCACATCGGAAACAGTGGACCTAGGGATGTTTAGGAGTGTGGAAATCTCGCGCACAGACGTATGACACAAGTGACATGCAATCACCTGACCACGTTAGAAGTCAGTGAGTTCCGCGGAGCGCCCCATTCTGCTCTCTCGCGACGTCTAATGACTAGTGATGTAGCTGATACGGAGTACCTGGCAGTAAGTGGCAGCACAATGCACCTAATATGAAAAAAGTATGTTTTTATGGGTGTCCGGATACTTTTGATCACGTAGTGTAGGTACAGCAAGGCGCGGTAAGCGGCTCTTGGCCTAATGTCTGGAGGAATTTTGTACAATGGAAGCCTCTTGGTACAGAAAGAGACAGCGAGTGAGCGAGCTCTTTCAGTTAAGACTAGACAAAGAAGACACAGATATTATCGGCCTGAGGCTTCGTGCTATATCGGCTTTCCTAGGAAACTTAAAATAGAACTATTCTTTTTCCGCTATAGGAAGAGTGCACCTACATCAGTTGGGCTGGCAATGTGGAAGTCCTCAGTGCTGAGATCAACCGCCTAAGAACGGCCTACGGTTTTCGAAACGGGACGTTGTTAGAGAAGAGACGTATCATGCTGCCACTTCCATGATGGATAAGCATCAGCTTCGGGCTTCGCGTCCTTGCGCAACTGAGGTTATTGTCGCTTTAGTAATGCACGTTGCGGTATACAGGTAAAACACTTTGTGCATAGTAAAACCTTACGCAACAATTTCTCTGTTTCCTCCCGTGCACATCAGATTCTATGTGTTTTTTACCATTAGAAATTATACACTGAAATGCTTTAAAACATAAGAAGATTTTACCAGGTATCAGGTACGTATATTTTTCTTGCACGACAAGCACAAGTAATAGATTGTGTGTTCCTACCCCCACCCATCATACTGTAGTGGAATCGATCAGCGGTCACAATATTTCTGTCAAACGTTGCAAGTAGGATTGAACGGATTTCCTTTAATCCAAAACATTTCTGTTTTTATTAACGTCCTTGTTTACTCTTCCAGAGGAATCGTAGAGTCATATTAATATGACAACCATAATTTATGTATTTCAGCTATACAGATGGAGTTAGTACCAAGAGTCATTAGTCCTTCTCAGGTATCCACCAACAGAAGTTCATTACCACAGTCTGACGTAGCTTTCCATCACTGTCGATTGCGAGCTGTCTTATGCATAGTTGCTGCATCCATCATCTATCTTTCGTACTGATACCTTGGCTTTGCTGTTCCTATTTTTTCCTTCCCTTCGATTATCATTTCAGAAGCGACTCTTGTCGTATTAAATGCCTAAACATTCCGCTGTTCGTATTATTACGTTCACTATTATACACTTACTCTTGACAACTCATTGCAGAGGTACTTCGCTCCTTTCTCCATCAGTCCAGGTCTTACTCAGTATTTCGTGTAACATCACATTTCCAAGTCTTCTAATTGTTTAATTTCTGTCACTCCCATTAACTATTTTTCCACACTCATTTGCCTCTCTGTACTCTGAACACATCATTTCATCAATAGTTTTCTAGTCTCAAGAATTATATTACTGGTAGCTGTTTCCGTTTTTTAGAAAGCCGTTTTACATATAACCATGTGCAGTCATTGATACTACCGCCTCCTTACATATTCCTTCTATCCCACTTCCGAAACAGAAAAATTCCTCTACTTCATCAACAGTCTGTTATCCTTTAACAATTAACCGTTCATCATGGCAGCTTTTTACATACACTACTACCGTAGTTTTATTTATGTGCGTATTGCAGGCAGCAGGATGCACACGATTCATTTCATCAAATTACCTACTTGTTCCTATAGTGGCCTCAGTGAACTGTATGGTACTGAATGGATTACATTTCCATCCCTGTAGTTCATACCAGCTGCCCAAAAATGGCAAGAATTTTTTCCATTCCACACCAGCAATAAAACTGTGTAGATGTATGTGACTGGAGTATCTGTAAAGGAGTGACATTTTTCAGGAAGAGGACTGATGATGTAAGAGTGGAAAAACACGAAAGGCAGGCATTTGTTGACAAGGTAATAAAACAGAGTTGTAACGTGTCAACCATAGTTATCAACTGCGCATAGAGTAGTATATAAAGAAAACAGGAGAGAAATATGAAAAAGAAATTAAAGTTCAGGGAAAATATTCATAAACTTTCAGGTTTGCTGGCATTTTAAATTCCGCCTGCAAAGGAATTAGATCATTTGAATGGAATGGGTACTGTCTTGGAAAGAGGTCATACGATGGACGTAAATCAAAACAAAACAAGGATAATAAGAAATTGTTTAATTACGAATGGCCATTCTGATGATATTACTAACTGATCACGGCGGAAACAAAGAGAATGTAAAACGAAGATTGGCAATGGCGTTGCTCCTGAGAGTTGTATTTGTCTGGTATGTAGCCTAATACAGCGGTAAGAGAGGTGCCCGTAAAAGCAAGAGGAGAATAGCAGAACGGATAAGATGGGCAAGGTTACATAAATAATGAATGGGTACTAAATCGAGTGGTGTTGCAAGGAGCTGTAAAACTCAGTCAAGTGCAAGAAGTTTCTTGGGACACTTTCTGAAGTGTCTAAGGGTAATGTTCCAACGGAGAAAGGTATGAGGACTTAAAACTGTAGAAGAAGTCAAAGACTTGGATGGACATATCAAATTTAAATTGATGTAGGTTGTCGCAGTCAGTCGTAAATGAAGAGACTTTCACAGAACGTAGTAGCGTTGAGAGCTGCATCAAACCAGTCCTAGGACTGAAGACCAGAACAACAAACAGCATTAGGCATTGCTCCATGTCTCGAGATGTTGCTGAAAAACTCTCTCAGTAATGTGACACAGCGGAACGAGAATAGTTTCTATAGTTCCTAATTTATTTCCTCTTAACCAGATGCTCCACATAGATACAGTATGTATAAAGCTGATAATTACTTTGGGGTTTCTTAGAACTATGTTGTGGGCCGGTATTCGAACTTGGGACCTTTTGATTTGACTAAAAAAGGACTGTGAGTACATGACCTAGTCTTCGTAGTTGGCAGAGCTGTTATCTGCTGAAAGCATAGGTTCCGGGTTCGAATCTCTGTCCGGCACACAACTTAATATGCCAGGAAGTTTGAAGTCAGCGCATATTCGGTCGCAGAGTGAAAATTAATTCGAGAAAGTAGATGAAGTTGAGAAACAGGGCTGTGTAGTCGATGTCTTTGGACATCGTAGTGATACAGTTTGTAGTACGGTATGCATATTGAAGAGCAGAGGGTAATGAAAAATACATACAAGGCTGGAAACGGCTTGCTGCTCATCAAAATTTGGAAGGAGACGGGAGAGGAAGAAGTAAGGGTTTTTTGTCTATCAAGTAAGATTACACAAATATGAGAAGTTGACTGGCACAAGCGTAAACGTTTCTCTGTAAATGAAGAGTACTAGTATCAAATACTGATACAGATATGAGGATGAAGTTTCTGAATGATTGCTTCTGTAGAAGAATATTTAATGGCAATCAGTAATACTCCCTGGAGTCCAGTGAAGAATATGGAGGTATTTGAGTTGTGGTTATATCGAATAGAGAGATCATAATTAACAGGTGCTGAAAGAAATAGGCAATGAGGGATATCTATAAGAATACTTTTATAAGAAAATGGGAAAGTTTAGCAGGGCATTTGCTTGGACCTCTTTGGAGGCTAGCTTCTGTAATAGAGGACGAAAAGTAGTTCTCCAAGGAGAACACCTGTGCGATCCATACTTCAGTATTGCTTGAAAGCTCGAATTACTCGCCAGGTCGGATTCAAGGAAGATGTGCAAGCACTTCAGAGGCGTGCTGGTAGATTTGTTACTGGTGGGTTCAGTCAGTATACAAGTACTCGTATTATGGAGATGCTTTGTGAACTCAGATGGCAATGCCTGCAAGCAAGACGACTTCCTTTTCACAAAACATTGTTGAGAAATTCTTCCGGGTTATATGGCCGTGGTCCATGGAATACTTCTATTCCTAACGTTTCGTCCAATACTACGTTGGACATCCTCAAAGGTATACGTCCAACGTAGAATTGGACGAAACGTTAGGAATAGAAGTATTCCATGGACCACGGCCATATAACCCGGAAGAATTATCAACAACAGTACCATCCGGTCGTGAAAGCCTTCATTGTATGATTGTTGAGAAAATTTAGAGAGCCGACATTTCTTGTTGACTGCAAAACGCTCATACCGCCGCCAAAGTACATTTCGCTTAAGGACCACGAAGACAAGATAACAGAAATTATGGTTCATATGGAGGCATGTGGAGGGCCGTTTTCTCTGCGTTCCATTTGCGAGTAGGACAGGAAAGGAAATGGCTACTCGTGATACAAGGCCCTTCCGCCATTCACCCTTTCGTGGCTTGCAGAGTACGTATGTCGATGTAATACTAGAGAAGGGGCAGGTTAGTAGTAGGGAGGGCATGGTAGGGCGAAGAGCGAAGTCGGACCCTCCACAGATCTTGTTAGTTACTCCCGTTTCATTTTGAAAAGGAAATTCGTTTGACTTTACGCTGGCGGCTACAATCTAGAAGAGCGAACATTTTCCTCCAGATAGCCTTCTCATAGTGACATTCCTTCGTACACAGACGACGTGAAATCAAGCTATGCTAATGTAAACTGAAAAAAGGTCGTAAGTGCAGGGTGTAATGTAAGTGACCGAATTTATTTTCTACGTTCTCCTTTCATGTCTGAGACCGAGAAAACGAAAGTAGGAGGATAAATCCGGAAAGAAGAGAAAGGAGGGAGACATGGAACAGGGAACAGAAGTGGATGATAAACTAAGGCGCAATTTTGAAGGCGGAGGAATGTGGCGCGCTCGGAGGCAGCTGTTTACGTGTGTTGGCTCTCCCTTGTCCCAGGATGGGGATCTGAAACATTTATCTGCGCTGAGTGTCCATCACCGCGGAAGCGTCGACAATAGCCGCGTCACAATGCCACTTGCAGTTCCACCCCAACCCACTCGGCTCTCTCTGAGGCGCGCTCTGCCGCTGTTTTTATGGCGGATATACATTTCTATTTCCTCCCCGGGCAGAAGGAGGAAGGAACTGGCGCTGAGAGCGTCGTATGCTGCCGGTATTATCGTAATCGAGCGCCGCCGCGGCCATTAAAGTCGCGTATAGCGACGCAATTGTCGGTATTCCCTATTGGAGCGTGCAATTCGGAGGGGTAATTCCGACGGATGCTTCTTGCCGATGTTGCTGCCTATTTTAACTGCGCAGCGCAATTGTGCTCTACCGCATCATCGTTCGCGGCGTGGCTTCTGCGCGCTCGTATTCCACCAGAGGGCGTCGTAGTGTGAAGGTATAACAGTTTATGGGTGATTGTGGCAGGAGTGCTGTTACGGCACACTGGTCTATTACGATTCTTATATCAAGTCTGTAATATTACAGACAAAAAAGTTGCTTGATACTGGAAGGGGCAAGCAGTCTGGAATTTCACGACAGTTATTTTAAATAGTAATTTTACGTCGATATTTATATGTATGCTCTACGAATATCTAGGAAGCGCGTGGCTCAGGTCACTTTTTATTGCTCCACAATGCGCTTTCGATATGTAAACGATAACAGGAGTACAGCCATCCAGCCGCAGCGGCTGCCAGTAATGTGCGACATAGACGTAATTGAACAGCTCTTTGAGCGACAGTCTGCACTGCTAGGCTGTCAGTTAATACAGGGTGAGCCATTGATCGATACCAGGCCAAATATCTCACGAAATAAGCGTCAAATGGAAAACTACAAACAACGAAACTTGTCTAGCTTGAATGGCGAAACCAGATGGCGCTTTGGTTCGCCTGCTACATGGCGCTCCATAGGCCAAACGGATATCAACTGCGTTTTTTTAAATAGGAAGCCACATTTTCAATTACATATTCGTGAAGTACGTAAAGAAATATGAATGTTTTAGTTGGACCACTTTTTTCGCTTTGTGATAGATGGCGCTGTAATAGTCACAAACATATGGCTCACCATTTTAGACGACCAGTTGGTAAAAGGTAGGTTTCTCAAAATTAAAATACAGATCGTAGGTACGTTTGAACATTTTATTTCGGTTGTTCCAGTGCGATACATGTACCTTTGTGAACTTATCATTCCTGAGAACGCATGCTGTTACAGCGTGATTACCGGTGAATACCACGTTAATGCAATAAATGCTCAATATGATGTCCGTCAACCTCAATGAATTTGGCAATATGTGTAACGACATTGCTCTCAACAGTCAGTAGTTCGCATTCCTTAATGTTCGCACATGCATTGACAATGCGCTGATGCATGTTGTCAGGTGTTGTCGGTGGATCACGATAGAAAATATCCTTCAACTTTCCCAACAGAAAGAAATCCGTGGACGTCAGATCCGGTGAACGTGCGGACCATGGTATGGTGCTTCGACTACCAATCCACCTGTCATGAAATATGCTATTCAATACCGCTTCAGCCGCACGAGAGTTATGTGCCGAACATCCATCATGTTGGAAGTACATCGCCATTCTGTCATGCAGTGAAACATCTTGTAATAACATCGGTAGAACATTACTTAGGTAATCAGCATACATTGCACCATTTAGATTGCCATCGATAAATTGGGGCCAATTGTCCTTCCTCCCATAATGCCGCACCATACATTAACCCGCCAATGTCACTGATGTTACACTTGTCGCAGCCATCGTGGATTTTCCGTTGCCCAATAGTGCATATTATGCCCGTTTACGTTACCACTGTTGGTGAATGACGCTTCGTCGCTAAATAGAACGCGTGCAAAAAATCTGTCATTGTCTCGTAATTTCTCTTGTGCCCAGTGGAATAACTGTACACGACGTTCAAAGTCGTCGCCATGCAATTCCTGGCACATAGAAATATGGTACGGGTGCAATCGATGTTGATGTAGCATTCTCAACACCGACAAATTTGAGATTCCCGATTCTCGCGTGATTTCTCTATTACTGATGTGCGAATTAGCCGCGACAGCTGCTAAAACACCTACTTGGGCATCATCATTTGTTGCAGAGCGTGGTTGACGTCTCACATGTGACTGAGCACTTGCTGTTTTCTTAAATAACGTAACTATCCGGCGAAGGATCCGGACATTTGGATGATGTCGTCCAGGATACCGAGCAGCATACATAGCACACGCCCGTTGGGCATTTTGATCACAATAGCCATACATCAACACGATATCCTCCTTTTCCGCAATTAGTAAACGGTCCATTTTAACATGGGTAATGTATCACGGTGCAAGTACCTTCCGCACTGGCAGAATGTTACGTGATACCACGTACTTACACGTTTGTGACTATTACAGCGCCATCTATCACAAAGCGATAAACGTGGTCCAACTAAAACATTCATATTTCTTTACGTACTACACGAATATGTCATAAAAAATTGGGGTTCCTATTAACAAAAACGCAGTTGATATCCGTTTGACCTATGGCAGCGGCATCTAGCGGGCTAACCATAGCTCCATCTGGTTTACTCCATCAAGCTAGACGAGTTTCGTTCCTTGTAGTTTTTTCGTTTGATGCTTATTTCATGAGATATTTGGCTTGGTCACGAGCAATGGACCACCCTGTATGCTTGAGAAACAAGACGCTCGAATCTGGAGGAAGACGGCCTTGGTATTACGTCTGCTGTTTGGCATGTACGGAAACTGCATACAAAGTACAATGCCTCAGCCATATGGACTTTGTTAGTGAGTACGCGAAGATAGTTGGAGCTATCCGATGTGCCTGGTGTTCTTATACTGTATATTTTATGGTTCAGTTGATTCCCGTGTTGCTGAGAGTCATTTATCAGTACTTGCATTCGTAAACTCGTTTTGCTTCATGCATATGGCTTTTTTTTGCCTTTTTCTGTTTTGGATGATGTGGTATCGTAGAAATACTGCGGAGCAACACCATAATTGGTCACGCGCATCGATGCCACGGATATTCGTGAAGTCTTGCTGCAGTGCGCAACGATGAATGGATCCAGCAGTATAGCAGGGTCCTCACACGGAGGTCAGTATAGAGCCGAGCATGGAAGCGCTCTCCGCAGTTAGTGACCTCAGCTGGAGTAGTGAACATCAACGAGTAGGAACAGCATACTTCAAGTCTCACATGAAATGTACCGTTGTAAATGTTGCACAATTAACTTAAAGAGAAGAGTTTGTCAATTAGTGAATCAAGTGATGTTTTAGCAGTCAATGACAGTTGTAAATTACCAAGTACACCTGTCGCAAAGGATAGTATCACGTTAAGTAAATCTTTTTATGAGACATGAAATAATATTTCGTATGTTGTAGAACAATGAGCCATCTCCCAGAGCGATCACAAAACCCACAGTTAAGACCTGATGATTTTAGTTTCGTCTCGTCGTAACTGATAATTCATTAATATTTTGGGCTGTGCCTGTAACATGTACTCAGCATAAAGACAAGTTCAATTTTCCTGTCTCAACTGAAGGTGTGTGAGAGTTACGTTAACATGAGTTTTAAAATGTTATCTATGTACACACCCCCATGAACCATGGACCTTGCCGTTGGTGGGGAGGCTTGCGTGCCTCAGTGATACAGATAGCCGTACCGTAGGTGCAACCACAACGGAGGGGTATCTGTTGAGAGGCCAGACAAACGTGTTGTTCCTGAAGAGGGGCAGCAGCCTTTTCAGTAGTTGCAAGGGCAACAGTCTGGATGATTGACTGATCTGGCCTTGTAACAATAACCAAAACGGCCTTGCTGTGCTGGTACTGCGAACGGCTGAAAGCAAGGGGAAACTACAGCCCTAATTTTTCCCGAGGGCATGCAGCTTTACTGTATGATTACATGATGATGGCGTCCTCTTGGGTAAAATATTCCGGAGGTAAAATAGTCCCCCATTCGGATCTCCGGGCGGGGACTACTCAAGAGGATGTCGTTATCAGGAGAAAGAAAACTGGCGTTCTACGGATCGGAGCGTGGAAAGTCAGATCCCTTAATCGGGCAGGTAGGTTAGAAAATTTAAAAAGGGAAATGGATAGGTTGAAGTAAGATATAGTGGGAATTAGTGAAGTTCGGCGGCAGGAGGAACAAGACTTCTGGTCAGGTGACTACAGGGTTATAAACACAAAATCAAATAGGGGTAATGCAGGAGTAGGTTTAATAATGAATAGGAAAATAGGAATGCGGGTAAGCTACTACAAACAGCATAGTGAACGCATTATTGTGGCCAAGATAGATACGAAGCCCACACCTACTACAGTAGTACAAGTTTATATGCCAACTAGCTCTGCAGATGACGAAGAAATTGAAGAAATGTATGATGAAATAAAAGAAATTATTCAGATTGTGAAGGGAGACGAAAATTTAATAGTCATGGGTGACTGGAATTCGAGTGTAGGAAAAGGGAGAGAAGGAAACATAGTAGGTGAATATGGATTGGGGGACAGAAATGAAAGAGGAAGCCGCCTGGTAGAATTTTGCACAGAGCACAACATAATCATAACTAACACTTGGTTTAAGAATCATGAAAGAAGGTTGTATACATGGAAGAACCCTGGAGATACTAAAAGGTATCAGATAGATTATATAATGGTAAGACAGAGATTTAGGAACCAGGTTTTAAATTGTAAGACATTTCCAGGGGCAGATGTGGACTCTGACCACAATCTATTGGTTATGACCTGTAGATTAAAACTGAAGAAACTGCAAAAAGGTGGGAATTTAAGGAGATGGGACCTGGATAAACTAAAAGAACCAGAGGTTGTACAGAGATTCAGGGAGAGCATAAGGGAGCAATTGACAGGAATGGGGGAAATAAATACAGTAGAAGAAGAATGGGTAGCTTTGAGGGATGAAGTAGTGAAGGCAGCAGAGGATCAAGTAGGTAAAAAGACGAGGGCTAGTAGAAATCCTTGGGTAACAGAAGAAATATTGAATTTAATTGATGAAAGGAGAAAATATAAAAATGCAGTAAGTGAAACAGGCAAAAAGGAATACAAACGTCTCAAAAATGAGATCGACAGGAAGTGCAAAATGGCTAAGCAGGGATGGCTAGAGGACAAATGTAAGGATGTAGAGGCCTATCTCACTAGAGGTAAGATAGATACCGCTTACAGGAAAATTAAAGAGGCCTTTGGATATAAGAGAACGACTTGTATGAATATGAAGAGCTCAGATGGAAACCCAGTTCAAAGCAAAGAAGGGAAAGCAGAAAGGTGGAAGGAGTATATAGAAGGTCTATACAAGGGCGATGTACTTGAGGTCAATATTATGGAAATGGAAGAGGATGTAGATGAAGATGAAATGGGAGATATGATACTGCGTGAAGAGTTTGACAGAGCACTGAAAGACCTGAGTCGAAACAAGGCCCCCGGAGTAGACAATATTCCATTGGAACTACTGACGGCCGTGGGAGAGCCAGTCCTGACAAAACTCTACCATCTGGTGAGCAAGATGTATGAAACAGGCGAAATACCCTCAGACTTCAAGAAGAATATAATAATTCCAATCCCAAAGAAAGCAGGTGTTGACAGATGTGAAAATTACCGAACTATCAGTTTAATAAGTCACAGCTGCAAAATACTAACACGAATTCTTTACAGACGAATGTAAAAACTAGTAGAAGCCAACCTCGGGGAAGATCAGTTTGGATTCCGTAAAAACACTGGAACACGTGAGGCAATACTGACCTTACGACTTATCTTAGAAGAAAGATTAAGGAAAGGCAAACCTACGTTTCTAGCATTTGTAGACTTAGAGAAAGCTTTTGACAATGTTGACTGGAATACTCTCTTTCAAATTCTAAAGGTGGCAGGGGTAAAATACAGGGAGCGAAAGGCTATTTACAAATTGTACAGAAACCAGATGGCAGTTATAAGAGTCGAGGGACATGAAAGGGGAGCAGTGGTTGGGAAGGGAGTAAGACAGGGTTGTAGCCTCTCCCCGATGTTGTTCAATCTGTATATTGAGCAAGCAGTAAAGGAAACAAAAGAAAAATTCGGAGTAGGTATTGAAATTCATGGAGAAGAAATAAAAACTTTGAGGTTCGCCGATGACATTGTAATTCTGTCAGAGACAGCAAAGGACTTGGAAGAGCAGTTGAATGGAATGGACAGTGTCTTGAAAGGAGGATATAAGATGAACATCAACAAAAGCAAAACAAGGATAATGAAATGTAGTCTAATTAAGTCGGGTGATGCTGAGGGAATTAGATTAGGAAATGAGGCACTTAAAGTAGTAAAGGAGTTTTGCTATTTGGGGAGCTAAATAACTGATGATGGTCGAAGTAGAGAGGATATAAAATGTAGGCTGGCAATGGCAAGGAAAGCGTTTCTGAAGAAGAGAAATTTGTTAACATCCAGTATTGACTTAAGTGTCAGGAAGTCGTTTCTGAATGTATTTGTATGGAGTGTAGCCATGTATGGAAGTGAAACATGGACGATAAATAGTTTGGACAAGAAGAGAATAGAAGCTTTTGAAATGTGGTGCTACAGAAGAATGCTGAAGATTAGATGGGTAGATCACATAACTAATGAGGAAGTATTGAATAGGATTGGGGAGAAGAGAAGTTTGTGGCACAATTTGACCAGAAGAAGGGATCGGTTGGTAGGACATGTTCTGAGGCATCAAGGGATCACCAATTTAGTATTGGAGTGCAGCGTGGAGGGTAAAAATCGTAGAGGGAGACCAAGAGATGAATACACTAAGCAGATTCAGAAGGATATAGGTTGCAGTAGGTACTGGGAGATGAAAAAGCTTGCACAGGATAGAGTAGCATGGAGGGCTGCATCAAACCAGTCCCAGGACTGAAGACCACAACAACAACAACATCTATGTACAATGCTGAGAGTTTGTATTTGTTTATGTTACAAATATTACTGTTTATTGCATTAGAGCCTCATTTTGTAATTTATGAGTATTATTTGTCTTGGGTATGCAAGGTTAAATATGATGGTGTTATGATTCTTCAATTTCTCTAGGCGTATTTCATGATGAAATAATTCTTGGGTGAACAGCCTGGTGTGAGTGCACAAAGGACACAATATTTCGGCAATCGACGTAGTTGCCATCTGGTATATACCTCACGCCTGCCGGCCCTTGGCAGTATATCAGCACACCTAATGATGGCAACAAGGTCGATTCCCGAAATATTGTGTCCTTTGTACACTCACGCCAGGCTGTTCACCCGAGATTTATTTCGTTTTTTTGGTAATCGTTGGAGGCAGCTGGGTGTCGTATCTTAAACTGATCGTTGCCCAGTTGTTTCAAAGTGTTATGTAATAGTGGCTGATTGCCTGCTACGAGGCGATAACTAAATGTCTAAATCTGTCCATTTTGTTAGTTTACTGCTGTGCTACATATCCTAATGAAAATGTTTCTCTCTGTTTTAGTTACTGTTGTACCTTTTAAACTATGTTGAAACAGAACCATCAGTGCAAGGTGAAGGATAATAGTTTACTATCTTCAGCTAATTTGTTCAATTTTTTAATTCCAAACTTGTATTGTTCGTTTTTTTGCATTTGTTCTATCTTTACAGTTTGCTATTTTCAATTAAATTGTTGAAGTTCTTATTCTAAAATAGTACTGTAAATTTTCTTGCATTTATTGAAGTTTCCCCGGAATTACTAAACACGTGCCATCTAAATACATAAATATTTTCAGTACTATATTTGTAAGTAACTGGTTTTTTCTGATTCAAATGTTATTTTTTGGAACCTGGAACATCACCACTCCCAACTCGTCGCTAGTTGCGGCTTTTCACACTGTATTAAAGCATCTTCCTATACCAAACACATATGTAGCAAGAGAAAATGACCGTTTGTACACACCCCTTTGCGATCTCTTATTTACTTAATTTTCTCTCCACTGTGTCTGTTAAGTGTCACAATCTCTCTGTAGTCAAACGAGACTGTGTCCCGGACTTTATACGGGTCCCATACGTGTGAGCAGTATTCATGTCCTGTACACCTGTCCCTTCTTCTTGTCAATGCTTTGCACATGTTCCCCTTCTTGTCGAATCTTCGCATGTTTTCTCGTTTCTCATCTTATTAATCCACCTAATTATTAGTATCCTTCTACACCACAACATGTCAAACGCTTCGCATCTCTAAACACACATTGTCAAAAACACTTTCCTCAAATTTAGACCGAGTGAGGTGGCGCAGTGGTTAGCACACTGGATTCGCATGCGGGAGGACGACGATTCAAACCCGCGTCCGGCAATCCTGATTTAGGTTTTCCATTATATCCCTAAATATCTTCGGAAAAATGCTGAGATGGTTCCTTTGAAAGGGCACGGTCGATTTCCTTCCCCATCCTTCCCTAACGCGATGGGACCGCTGACCTCACTGTTTGGTCCCCTCGCTCAAACCAACCAACCAACACTGACGCTTTGCTGCACAGAAGAGCAGTTGGACTTTTTCAAAATTAGGCCAATGTTTGATACTAGTAGACTTCATTTGGCTTGGAATGCTCCTTTTGTCTCTATAAGTTTGTTTCTTTCATTTCCTTCTTTGTTCGTCTGTCATCTGTTGTTCTGTTTCCACTACTTCGTCGTTCGAAGTTAAGCTTCCCGCAAATTTCAGTTCTACTACTCCTAATTACATTCATCTCCTGAACCATTTTAGCACATCCTCACTTTTGTTTTCCATTCTTCTGTATGTTATTCTTGGTAGAAACTTGGATGCATGAGATGTTAAGCTGATCGTTTAATGGTTCTCACTTTTTTTACCCTTACTATCTTCAGGATTGTATGGGTGAGATTTTTCCGAAAGTCTGATGGTACTTCTCCAGCGTAGATTCCACATATCAACTTGAATAATCGTTTGATTGCCACTACCCAAGAATTTTATATGCAATTTCTGTAAAAGCGTTATCTGTGCCTTGAACTTTATATGATAATAAATCTTCTAAGTATTATTTAAATTCTGATTCTAATGCGCGAAGTCTAATATCTTTCATATTGAGGGTCGTTTCTTCCTCTACTGTTACGTCAACGGTGAGTTCCTCCCAGTCGTAGAGGGCTTCAGCGTAATCTTTCGCCCTGTCCACTCTCTCCTCTACGTTTAAGAGAAGAATTCTTCTTTCACTGTTATTGGCCTTTGCTTTTAATTTAACCGAAGGGTGTTACTTTCCGACAAAAATTTATTTTACGATTTCTTCACATTTTTCCTGTAGCCACTTCGCTTTGGCTTCCCTGCAGTTGCTGTTTATTTAATTCCTATGTGATTTTTGATGGCGTATTCTCGTCATTTCCTGTACGATCTTGCGCTTCCATCTATCACGTTTTTCCTGTAGCCATTACGTTTTGGCTTCGCTGCAGTTGCTTTCTACTTAATTTCCATGTTATTTATTTTGCTGTATTCCCGTCATTTCCTGTACAGTTATATACTTTTTTTTCTTTCGTCGATCAGTTGAAGTATTTATTTTCACCGAAAGTTCTTTCACAGTTACCTTCTATGAACCTATATTCGTCTTTCCAAATTTTGTGACTGCCATTCAGCTGCTGTCCATTCTGTTGTGCTCCTGACAATCGCACTGTCTACAGTCTTAGAGAAATTGAGACACACATCGTCGCTCATAGTTCAGTATCCTATTTCTTTCCACACTGATTATTCTGGACAATTTTCTCAAAATTCAGTCTACTCTTCAGCATTACCGAACTGTGATCCGCGCCTGTATCTGCACAAGAATACGTGTTACAATCCAATATTTGATTTCGGAATCTATGCCTGGACATGATGTAATCCAGTTGGAATCATCACGTGTCTGGAGGCCTTTTCCAAGTACACCTCCTCCTCTTGTGATTCGTTGTTACTAAATTAAATGTATTACAGAACCCAATTAGTTTTACTTCTCTCTCATTCATACTAGTGACACGTGTTCTCCCGAATTCTGTCTTCTATTCCTACAGCGTTCAGTCACCTGTGATTATTAAATTGTCATCTTTATTTACATACTGAATTACGTTCAGTATTCTCAAACACCTACTCTGTCTTCATCTTCTACTGTGACGTCGACATGTATAGCTGAACTATTGTTATTCCTATTGCTTTGGTTTCACTTCCGCTGAGAACAACGCTATCCCTGGACTTCTCACAGTAGCTAACATGCTCTCTGCGTGACCTTCCCATTCATGACGAATCCTATTCCCGTTACACCATTTTATACTGCAATTGATACGGCACCATATTCTTCTGACAAGAAATCCTTATCTTTTTTCCATTCCACATTGAGCTTCGCTGATCTCACCCTCTATATCTAGACTCAGCTCGTCATTTCCATTTCCAGATTTTCTACTTTTCCTGTCACATTTACACTTCTGACATTTCGTGCTCCTATTCGTAGAACGTTGCCTACTCAATCTTTTGCTCATGGTCACCTCCTACATTGTACTTACCTCTAGAAGTTCGCGTGGGGGGAGGGCGGTAGTACTCAATCATTTCCGAATGGAAAGCTCATCATGACACTTTCCTAAAGACTGTGTACATGACTTGTGTAGGCCTACACATGTTGTGTCTTTAATGTAGTTGACTCCATTGCCTTCTGCGTCCCTATGTCATTGATCTTTGCTGATTCGTCATACTTTTAGAGGCATTGCCAAACTCTATGGGTGACTCCCTATACCGGAAGTCTTGAACCGCCATGAGAACAAAATTTTGGTCAAGTTTGAGTAGGGCTCACGCACGTAGGGGTTGCGTGGAAACCTTTGATTGCGTTGACTTAAAAGCTTAAATTTTTTAACCGCCAAGGGACCATAGACTTTAGTGAGTGACTTATATATGAATTTGGTATGCCGAACAGTTCACGAGAAAAAGTGGACTCAACAGAAGGACATACACACAGACGGATAAAAAAACGCCAAAAATATTTGTTCGTGTTATATAATTAAAAAACAACAATTTTCGAACTTTTTTCTTTACCTGTACTGTGAAACCTTGCTTCGTGCTGAATTTAATGATTCCATTTCAACGGGAAGTACCTTATAAATTTTGAAGTTTCTAAATATGTGACATAAATGACCGAACCTCTTGACTGAATTGAGATGGAAGTTTAAATGTTTTACACTGGAAAGGGACCACAGACTTTAATATTTCACGTAAATCTGAACTTGAAACGCAAATCTTTTCCAGAGGAAAAAGGGATCTTAACAGACAGACAGACAATAGATAAAAAAATGATAAAAATATTTTTCGGCTTATATTAATTACATCTTAACAGTTTTATGATTTTTTTTCCTTTACTCGTAATGTGAAACCTTCCTTCGTACTGAATTTCGTGATTCACGGTCAACGAGTAGTATCTTATAGGTTTTGTTGAGAGTGTCTTCGAGTATAAAAATACGCGACATAAATGGCCCATAGCCTTTGAGTGAACTGACTTAGAAGCTTAAAATGTTTACACTGCCATTGAACCATGTATCTTAATATGTGACCTAAATCTGAGCTTGATGCGTCTCAAAGCTAATGAGAAAAATGCTTCTTAACAATCGGACAGACAAACAGACAGGCAAGCAACAGACTACGGAGCAAATCTATAAGGTTTCCGTTTTTGCGTATTGAGACACGGGACCTTGAAAATAAATAAATTTAAAAAGACGCTCATGTGCAGCAGTGACTTGACGAAGCTGAAATGAAAGGTGAAATGTGTAAACATAGATTTGAAAAAGCCTAAGATCGCAACATGTTGTACTCCTTCCAAGACTTCGCTCAAGCAGAAAGGGAATTGCGCGTGGCGCTGCCTCGCGGAGAGGAGCACTCACCGCTGGCGTGTCCGGCGAGCAGGTCGGCCATGGAGGCGCACACCTCGACGGCGGAAACACGCACGGAGAAGCGGGCGCCCGTGCGCTGCTTGTGGTCTGCGATGGCGCGGAACAACCACGACAGCGCGCAGGGCATCACCCCCAGCGCCCCCGCCGGCGACGCCGCCCCCACCATCGTCTGCGTCTTCCCTGAAACCGACGTCCAGCAGTGACATGAACTACTACTTACGAGCAACAGTTTACAACGCCCCAGTTCCATTCAGGGAATACGTTCCAGGACTTTGCACGTAATTTGTCCTGGAGCACACAGGGTGCTCCATTGATAGAGACCGGGCCAAATATCTCACGAAATAAGCATCAAACGAAAAAACTACAAAGAACGAAACTCGTCTAGCCTGAAGGACGAAACCAGATGGCGATATGGTTGGCCTGCTAGATGGCGCTGCCATAGGTCAAACGGATATCAACTGCGTTTTTTAAATAGGAACCCCACATTTTTTATTACCTATTCGTGTAATACGTAAAGAAACACTAATATTTTAGTTGGACCATTTTTTTCGCTTTGTGATAGATGGCGCTGTAATAGTCACAAACATATGGCTCACAATTTTAGACGAACAGTTGCTAACAGGTAGGTTTTTTAAATTAAAATACAGAGCGTAGGTACGTTTGAACATTTTATTTCGGTTGTTCCAATGTGATACATGTACCTTTGTGAACTTATCGTTCCTGAGAACGCATGCTGTTACAGCGTGATTACCGGTAAATACCACGTTAATGCAATAAATGCTCAATATGATGTCCGACATTACTCTCAACAGTTTGTATTTCGCCTTCCGTAATGCTCGCACATGCATTGACAATGCGCTGACACATGTTGTCAGGCGTTGTCGGTGGATCACGATAGCAAATATCCTTCAAGTTACCCCACAGAAAGAAATCCGGGGACGTCAGATCCGGTGACCAATCCACCTGTCATGAAATATGCTATTCAATACCACTTCAACCGCACGCGAGCTATGTGCCGGACATCCATCATGTTGGACCTATGGGAGTGCCATCTAGCGGGCCAACCATAGCGCCATCTGGTTTCCCCCTTCAAACTAGACGAGTTTCGTTCTTTGTAGTTTTTTCGTTTGATGCTTATTTCGTGAGATATTTGGCCCGGTCAGTATCAATGGATCGCCCTGTATAAGACTCGTCAGGAGCATTTTCTCTTGTGTTTCAGCTGATATTTCCAGTTTCTTTTCTACATTATATAGCTTGGATCAGCCCAAACAAACAGTACGCAAATCTTCTCTCATGCGATGCCCATTGTTGACAGGAAGTGTTGGTTTGTTTCCCGTTTGACTCTTACGAGAGAATACTTGTGTATGTGGAGTCCCAGGAAGACCTGTCAATATTCAGGGTGTAAGACGTGTATATTTCTATTGTCTATTGTCAAACCACAGTTTATGAAAGATGTTTATATTTTATTAATAGGATTAAGTAGGAATAATTAATATTTGTCATGTTGGAAATAATTGTGTTAGTAGGGAATGTCTGCACCAAAGTATTGTTGGAAAGAGAGACCGTACATTGATATAATTTTAAAAAGGGGTGGAGAGACCGCGTATGGATACATTTTAAGAAAAGAACGGGAAAGACCGCGAATTGATACATTTTGTAATGGTCGCAGTGATTATCTGCACCAGAAAGCAATGTTGGCAGGGGAGACCGCACTTTAGCGTTCGTAGGAAGTCAGTAGTAAGCGAGATGTGAAGCGAGTTGGTAGCATGTCTGAAGCGAGAGGTTGAGAGGAGCAGTGTGCCTGCCAGCCACCAGCTATGATTTACAAGAGATTATAAACGGATGTACAGAGACATCAGCTAACTATTATCATAAGAGGAACTAATATTATTGAATTATTTTCTTTGCGAAACTAAAGACTACTGCAGGTATGTTTGCGTAATGCTAGTTGTAAGATTATTGTAAAAAGTAAGTCCCATTTGAACGTTTGTAAAATCATTTCATTCAGAATATAATTAATTTTTGCCAGCAATATTGCATTACTGATTATAATCCATCCCAAAAACCATCAACGTAAAACTTTGCAAAATGTTATTGTTGTCAAGAAAAAGTTTAACAATGAATTACGTAACTTCAGTCAAATTAATTAAAGAATAGCTTCAGCTTTGCTATTAAAGAATAACGTCAGCTTTGGTAATAAATACAGCCACTTATTATGACATCCCACCAACAGCTAATAGAGTATAGTAAACCGGAGTAAGTATATTCATGTCGCAGTTCGATGTAGCAGTCAGATGGTGATCCAGTAACAGTTAAAAAAGGTAAGGAACAGTTTTGGGTTATTGCAGATAACGACTGAGGGCCACGACGACGACACATTCTATGTTTCGTCGAAATAATCAGAAACTCACTTTTAATAAGCAGCAATTTAAATTTGTATGCGAAGATTGAGAGAGAAAATTAATTTCAAAGGGAAGATTTCATTTGTTATTACTAAGCAAGTGATAGCAATCCTAAGGGAAGATTTCATAGGTTATTGTAGAAGGGAAGGTCGCGTAAACAAAAGAGATATAGAGAAGATGGGAAGGTTTCAAGGGATATGACAGTGTGACGACCATTCGAAGCATAAAAATCTAGTAAACATGGACTCTGAAATGCTTACCTGCAGAACCATGAACGCTTCTTCATCTTCGATACTATGAAACTAATCTCTTTTGCTGCAAGTTCTCTGCCTTCCATGTTTTGAATTGTGTTAGTATGGACCAAAACAAGAAAACAGTATCCAGTAAACGTGGGCTCCAAAGCACATTCCTTAACCCTTTGAGTCCTAACACTATAAAAAATGTAATTTTAAAATTTTTAACACCACTGATATTTATCATCATGGTAAGAAGCGAAAACAAGAAGAAATTGGCAAAAAGTTAACTATCAATTATTTTAAGCAGGTGGTTTGAATTTGGAATATAATTTTAAAATTTTTCCCAAAATTAACTTTTATCATCATATTCATCATTTGGATTCGAAGCTCCTTATGTTTACTGTGTTTGCAGTTAAAATTGTTGCATCTAAGTTCTGTCAGTTATGCAAAACACCGTTTTTTCCCAAGTTCCCAAATATGTTTCAGCACCTCTGTGCCACCATCAATGGGTTTGTGTTTTATTTAATCTGTAATGTCAACATTTTTACTAAATGATTACAAAATTTCGGGAATGTTTGGTTCAAACAGCAATTTGTTTCTTTTACTTATTATTTTACACTCGGTTTGCATGGTTTTTCAGGATGACCTGTGTATTATTTACTACAGGTAGTTTGTGATCTGCAACCAAACGATGTTGATGAGAAATTTTGTTGGGAGTTAACCTATCATTTTATGTTCTAAACGTAATTTAGTTTGTCGCTCAGGATGCTGAGAAAAAAGGGTTCAAATGGCTCTGAGCGCTGTGGGACTTAACATCTGAGGTCATCAGTCCCCTAGAACGTAGAACTACTTCAACCTTACTAAACTAAGGGCATCACACACATCCATGCCCGAGGCAGGATTCGAACCTGCGATCGCAGCAGTGGCGCGGTTTTGGATCGAAGCGCCTAGAAAAAAGGGCTTCCACACAAAAACGTAAGTAAAAACGAATATAGGCGCGAAATTTCGCGACAACCTAAATTACGTTTAGAGCATAAAATGATAAGTTAACTCATAATAAAATTACTCATCAGCACCGTCTGGTGGCAGATCACAAGCTACCTGTGATAAATAATACACAAGTGGTCCTGAAAAGCCATGCAAATCAAGTGTAAAGGTATTAACTAAAAGAACAAATTGTTGTTTGCACTAAATATTCCCGTAATTTTGTAACCATTTAGTAAAAATGTTCACATTACAGATTAAATAAAACAGAAATACACTGATGATGGCACAGAGGTGCTGAAACATGTTTGAGAACTTGGGAAAAACGGTGTTTTGCATAACCGGTGGACCTTATATACACCAATTTTATCATCATAGTAAGAAACGAATACAAAAAGAAATTCGCATAAAGTAAATCATCAGTTGTTTTAAAAGTGTGGTTCCAGTCTGGAACTACTGGGTCATTCAATTTTGAACCACCCACCATTCCATGAGATATATTTGAAAGCAATTTCGCATTTTTCCTGAATAAAATCTCTTATCTCGATACTTCCATGAACTCAGAATCCGTAAAACAAACTAAACGCCCAAATAACAAGAGAAAATGGGCCTACAATTAATACATCTGTAACGAAAATACATTCAGCACCATTGGTGTCATTTCGAAACCACTCATAAAAGCGGTGGTACAAACTCAAATTTACGTTACAGTAACTTTCGATAATTTACTTTCACTATCAATCATCTTCTTAATATGTTCACTATAAAAAATACTTCATAATCTTCTACAGTCACAAAGCACACTCTCCATGCCAGCTGCTGTCTTGAACGCTGGTAAGTGTCTGCTGCAGTGCACCACCTCAGTGTACCACTAGGTGTCTCTTATCTTGCAATAGCATCGGTGGTTTCATGAAAAAGGCAGTCGCACTTCAAAAGCAGTTAATAAAATGGTGGTTTCAGGCCCAAATAATTGGTAGTCAAAGCCTTAAGTGCTATGAGCACTTTTTGATCTTCACCTTTGTGAAACACATGTCTTCTACTCAAGAAGTTATAGCGTCCCCAGTGCTATATTACGAAAAGACTTAAAAAACAGTATTTATAAAGAAGAGACATTTAAAAATTGAATAATATATTTTTATCATGTAGCCGTAAAATAATAATTTCTCAGGGCAGGTTTCGATTGCAAAGGAAATGTAACAAAATGATCTAAAGAGATGACAAAATACGCTCTTTTGTTAATTTTTTAGTCGTCTTCACTTTTTCTCTTGTCTTGATTGTGTATAGACGGACATCTTGCGAGTGCTGGCAAATGTAAGCATATTTGTATGATTTAAGCATATAATATATTCATTTAATATTATTGTGCACTTTTTAATTGGTAAGAGGTGATCCCGATTTCATGTCCGCCTTCCTTGAATTAATCTGCATTCAAGTAATTTACAGTTCAACAATCGCAGCGGCCGATGCAGCCAACGACGCCATTAGGTGGCGATATTAAGTTATGAAAAATTAGCGGAAGCGAAATACTCGCCCACTATTAACATAATATTAATTTTTCTCCACAGCCGCCCGAAGTTGCAGAAATACGTAGCTTTAAGATTCTTATTTTCAGTACCATAGCCGACAGCCAGAGCCAGAACTCCGACTACGTGGCAATGATTAATGGAAGTAAGGAAAATACTCTCGCGCGTGTGTGGGCCGCAATTGTAATTAATAACTAAAGATCTTTTGCTTTAAAGTGAGCTCACTAGCCGTGGACATTAATATGAAAAGTTTATTACATTGTTCAACTTATATGCTCATGTTTTAAGATTCAGCGAGTCTAACATTCATTAACGTAACAAATAATTTGAAATTAATATTGTTAAAAAGAAGAACTTCAGGATAGCATTTAATCGTAAAATCAAAACTAAATGAGTTTTTATTAAGGCCCACCACGTAGTCGGCAACAATCAAAATAATAATAATAATATACTAAATTACGACGGCCGACGGATGCGAGAAAGTGCTCATTGCTCTTAAAGTATGAAGTGATAATCTTTGTTTACTAGACAATTTTTCCCTCCAGGAACGCCATGAAAATGAAATCCATATTTTGTGAAATGGTAGTATGGACCAAAACAAGAAAATAACTTCCAGTAAACATAAGCTGTATAAAGGACACTCAAGAAATATGAGCACTTGTTCAGCTCTGGTACTGTGAAACACATCTCTTCTGTGCAAGCTCTGCGCTATCTGTCAGAATGTAGTAAAGAAATGAGGACACTTTCCTCTGTTATTGTTTGTGGATACAGTATACAGTAATCACTATAAATGTTGTTACTGTAAAGCGTTTTCATGGTTCTGGTTAAATGCACTGCGTGCATTAATTTTAATGGAAACAGTTTGTGTTTTGATAAATTTGTGAAATGCCTTTACATTGTAGGTTTATCTTCCCACTTATCAGCATAATGGAAGTCCATTATGCCACACGGAAAGTAACATATCTGCCATTTGTTGCGCAGGCCGGTGTGGCCATGCGGTTCTAGGCGCTTCAGTCTGGAACCGCGTGACCGCTACGGTCGTAGGTTCGAATCCTGCCTCGGGCATGGATGTTTGTGATGTCCTTAGGGTTGTTAGGTTTAAGTATTTCTAAGTTCTAGGGGACTGATGACCATAGATGTTGAGTCCCATAGTTCTCAGGGCCATTTGAATCATTTTTTTTTTTTTGCCTTTTGTTGTTGTCTGGCAAATGACAAAAACAATCGAAACCCTATCTTAGGTGCAGAAAAATATCCGGAACGCATGATACCATGTTTTTTCATTTGAGTACAATTTTTTTTTTACTAAATTCTGTAGGTCGTTCGTAATAGCAAAGAGTTTGTAGTATGATAGAAGTGTTTCATAGTAACGAAGGTGAATAAGTGTTCATAGCTGATAAGGTATCCTTTATAGAGCCCAAGTTTACTGAATATTTCAGATATCTGCAATTTCGTTATTGCCATGTGTAGCTGGAAACATCTAAAAGAAAAAAAAAGAAAAAGAAAAAAAGGCAACTGCTCATCGCGTCTTCCACGCAACGGGAGACGTCGACCGAAAGCATCGCCTTCTTTCTAGTTACAAACAAAATGATTTTTAAAGCCAAATTTTACGTGCCCGCTCCCAGCTTAGTCTAGTGCGATATTTACTTTATCGATATGCAAGGTGTAAATTTCAAGTAGACAAAACAGAATAACTCGAAAAATAAGCTTCACACGAAAAAATGTGTAGAATCCAAAGTTGATTATTTTCGTGGAGGACATCTGCTGCTGCTAAAATTAGCCCTCCACCCCAGCCCCCTGGGCGTGGGGCGGGAGGTAACTTTAACGTTTCAAATGGGAACCCCAATATTTTATTGCAGAATCAGATTCTAAATAAAAAAACTAAGTACATTTTGTCTTACACATTTGTTTTGATTCTTGGTAGTTGGCGCTGTAATTCAAGAAAAGCAATGTTCTCATTTTTGCGTGGAAAATGGATAGGAATAAATAAAAAATACTTATTTACTTCGTAAATTTTGATTCGCTAGAACTAAAACTCTCCCTCTCTCCCCATAGGATGGGATTTGAGAGAGAGGAATTAGAGTTTTACAAATTTGACCCAAATATTAATTTTTCCGCAGATTCGGGTAAGTTTTGTATGTTTCGTAGTTTCTCAAACCCCACAATATGGGGAGAGAGGGAGAATTTTAGTATTAGCGAATCAAAATTTACGAGGCAAATAAGTATTTTTTTATTTTAGTAGTGATTTTTAGTAGTGATTCTCCAACAGAAAGAGGTTCCTACTCAGTGGTCTGAAGATGACCACAGTAGTGGTCGAAACCGGTCACCTTGTTAAATAAATTGTGATCAAGACTGTTTTAATAGTAATTAAGTATTTTTTATTTATTCATAACCATTTTCCACACAAAAATGAGAACATGGATTTTCTTGAATTACAACGCCAACTACCAAGAATCAAAAGAAATGTTTGAGACAGAATGTACGTAGTTTTTTATGTAGAATCTGATACAGCAATAAAAAATGGGGGCTCCCATTTGAAATTTTAAAGTTGCCTCCCGCCCCACCTCGCTGGGGTACAAAAATTATTCAAATGGCTCTGAGCACTATGGGACTTAACTGCTGAGGTCATCAGTCCCCTAGAACTTAGAACTACTTAAACCTAACTAACCTAAGGACATCACACGCATCTATGCCCGAGGCAGGATTCGAACCTGCGACCGTAGCGGCCACGCGGTTCCAAATTGAAGCGCTTAGAACCGCACGGCCACACCGGCCGGCTCGCTGGGGTGGCGGACTAATTTTAGCACTAGCAGATGCGCCCCTCGGAAATAATTAAATCTGGATTCTACACATTTTTTGGTGTGAAGCTTTTTTTTCGAGTTATTCTGGTTTGTCAACTTAAAATTTGCACCCTGTATATTTACAGGGAGAGTGAAACACGAAGAGCAACCAATACATTAGCAGCGACTGACCAGCGGTGCTGCACAGTGGCAGCAGGCAGTGACGGCCAGGGCGATTCTGTCGCTGCTGGGATTCTGGTGAGAATGTACTTAATTCATTAGATGATAAATTAGCGGCTACTGGCATTTTCTGTGACTTGTCAAAAGCCTTTGACTGTGTGATCAGAATAGTATCGTGTCATCGGCAATGCTGTGCAATGGTTTGAGTCTAATCTAACAGGAAACAAAGGGTGTCGTTGCGAAATACCTGTGCAGTAAGCAGTCAGTCTTCATCTGACTGGGAATTAGTTACATGTGGTGTTCCTCAAGGTTCCATCTTGGGTCCATTGCTTTTCCTTGAGTACATTAGTGACCTATCATTGTCACATTGCCAGATGCTAAGTTTGTTTTGTTTGCCGATGATACAGACATTGCAATAGGTAGCAAGTCATGTACAGGTTTAGAAATAACTACTAATCAAATTTTCATTGACATTAATAAGTAGCATTCCAGAACCTGTAAGAGGTTTCCTTCCAGCGTGAGTATAATATATGAAGACATGCAGATCGAAGAGGTTGACAGTGTTAAATTTTTGGGGTTACAACTCGATAATAAATTCAGTTGGGAAGGGCATACCACAGCATTGCTTAAGCGCCTAAACGAGTCTGTAATTTCCGTTAGAATGATGTCAGATGTAGGAGATATACACATAAAAAACTTGCAAACTTTGCATACTTTCATTCTATAGTGTCATATGTGAACTCATCAAACCGAGCAAAAGATTTTAGGATGCAAAAGCGTGTGTTAAGAATCGTTTGTGGTGTAAATTCAAGAGCATCTTGTGAAAACCTATTCAAGGAACATTGTATTCTAACCACGGCTCCTCAGTATATTTATTCGTTAGTGAATTTTGTTGCAAGTAATACATCTCAATTTCCAACCAATAGCTCAATACATAGTATCAATACTAGGAATAAGAACAATCTATATAAAGACCTACAGTCAGTTACCTTAGTCCAAAAAGGGTCCAATATTCAGGAACACACATTTTCAATAAACTGCCAGAAACCATTGAAAATTTGATTTCAGATAAAGCACGGTCTAAACAGAGTTTAAAAGACTTTTTGATAGGCAACGCCTTCTGCTCCATAGATGAATATCTTAACAGGAGCTGTTAAGCCAGCTTAAGAAAAAATGTCTGTTAGATTTCAGTTTTGGCAGCACTTAGTCACAACAGTCAAGATTAGGTATTTTGTGTGTGACAAATTTCTTAATAGTGGATAACAGTGTTTCATTCTGACAGCATGTCAATTCTGTAAATATTAGCTGTTCCAGTTTACTGCGCTGTATTAACCTGTTTCGACAATCTACTGACAAAAGATCAAGGTAGTAAGTGTTATATTCAAATGTTTTATGTTTTTATGTTATACTTTCTGACATGTTCACGCGCACCAGAATGATGTCATTTTTTGGGTCTATGGAACGGAAACTGAATCTAATCTAATCTTATTATTAGTGTTCCACTGTCCTTGTTAATACATGTAAGTAAAAGAAATATCGCAGTGGGCTAATTTCGGGGAACTGTATCGAGTGGATGCATAATATTCCGCTTTGAAAATCATGTTTTTTGTAACGGGACGCAAACTGGCGGTTCCGTCGATACTAAACGCCTCATGTAATACGTAATGAGCGGTATTCGTTTGACCTGACTCCAGCTATACATTTTAAAAACAATGTCATCCAGATTTTGATGTGAAATTTCTGTACATCACTTTCCTATGTTATATCAGATTTGCATGTTTCGTGAACACAAGTCAGCAATTGAGACACTAGACGCTGTTAACGTGCCATGGTCTCCGTATTGGAACGGTGGCACTGATGCGACTGGCAACCCGGCGGTCCACCCCTGTTAACTATTGCGGATGTGCAGCATCCCTTGGGGGAGCAGCTGTTAACCCTTTATGTAGCAGTGGCTCCTGTACTAAACCATCTCTTCTGGGTCAACTAAACCGAACTAGGAAGCGCAGTGATTAGCACACTAGACTCGCATTCGGGAGGACGACGGTCCAAACCCGCGTCCGGCCATCCTGATTTACGTTTTCCGTGATTTCCCTAAACCACTTCAGGCAAATTCGGGGATGGTTCCTTTGGAAGGGCACGGCCGATGTTATTCCCCATGTCGCTTCAGGCAAATGCCGGGATGGTTCCTTTGGAAGGGCACAGCCGGTTTCCTTCCCCACCCTTCCCTAATCTGATGGGACCGATGACCTCGCCGTTTGGTCCCCTCCCCTGCATCAACCAACCAACCACCTGGGTCAACTTCCTAGTTTATCCGCTGTGTGATAGTCGAAACATGACGTTTGTACCGACTGTCCAATAGCGTCACCTCCTCAACTCGGCGTTTGAGTAACAAACATTTCACGCGTTTCCTAGTTTTCAGATAACGCTGTAGCTTACGCCCCTAAGCTCTGAAGTCTGTAAGTTATTGCGTGTTTCTAATTACACTGTTCAGAGAACATTAGTTTTCTTGATGATAAGTTCTGATTTGTTTTTAAGTTTTGATTGTCACTGTCATTAATAGAAATAAGCATTCGAAACAAAGAACAGTGTGTGGTTTTTCACGTTATCACTGCCTAATAAGTGTGGGGTCATCTCCTCTTCTCAGCCATGGACTACCAAAATCTGCGACCTGAATACTGACGAACGACTTGCTGTATCAGCTACTGGATGAATATACAAGGTAATCAGAGGTCAGTAACGAAAGTGAAAGTATCATGCGGCATAATGCGAGAATTTCTTGATGTGACTTTGCCCAATGCTGGCACAGTATTCAACAGAATAAATCCAGGAAATAGAAAGAGTCTGAAAGAGTTAAAGTTGCTTTCGAGGCTTGCGCTCATCTTCAAAAAGAGTACATGAAGCACTACACATCAACTACAACTATTCATACTTTCCACGAGCGAAACAAGTAAAGGAAATGAGAGAAGACATGAAGACTTTGACCCTAATTCAGTAAAAATAAGAACTCTTAAGCAGAGAATTATAACCAGTGAACAATCACTGGTATGCCAGTGGCTTTACTGCGACGTCACATGCAATAAAAATAGTGTAATACACTATTTTGCAATATCCCTTGTATATATGTTGACATGTGCTGACAGTTTCTATATTAAGAAAGTAATAATTCTAACACGGATTTTATTGCTGTTAAGCAAAGGGTTAATAGGTTACGGCTGTTGCTCGAAACGGCTGCGATGGAACGTGGTCAAGAAACTAAAAAGTTGCAGGTGCGAGTAACATCCAACTCGGACAAACCTGTTACGACGGCCACGCCTGCAGCACACAACAGAAGCTATGTAAGGCTCTGAAGGATCAAATACGTTGCAACTGCGTGATAGGTTGCGAGACGGAACTATGAGGTTGCCTGTTACAGTGTATACGCAAGAATGGTATAAACTTGTTCAAAATTAAGGAAATTTTAACAGGATCAAAAGCATCGGACGATAACTAATTAGTTTTCTCACTGATATCAGAAAACGAGGTGAATGGTAGTACGTTTCTCTCTGCAGGTGATTCTGTCCTGTTAAAATTTAATATGGTCCAGAGTGGAATATATTATTTGCTTTAGTAAGGACCACTAAGTGACATACACTAAAGAGCCAAAGAAACTGGTACACCTGCCTAATATCGTGTATAGCCCTCGCGAGCACGCAGAAATGCCGCAGAACGATGTGGCTTGGACTCGACTGATGTCTGAAGTAGTGCTGGAGGGAACTGACACCATGAATCCTGCATACGTGTCCATAAATCCGTAAGAGTACGAGGAGGTGGAGATCTCTTCTGAACAGCACGTTACAAGGCATCCCAGATATGCTCAATAATGTTCATGTCTGGGGAGATTGGTGGCCAGCGGAAGTGTTTAAACTCAGAAGAGTGTTCCTGGAGCCACTCTGTAGCAGTTCTGGATGTGAGGGGTGTCGCATTGTCCTCCTGCAATTGCCCAAGACCGTTGGAATGCCCGATGGACATGAATGGATGGTGGAGATCAGACAGGATGCTTACGTTCGTGTCACCTGTCAGATTCGTGTCTAGATGTACCATGGGCCCCATATCACTCCAACAACACACACTCCACAGCATTACAGAGCCTCGACCAGCATGAACAGTCCCCTGCTGACATGCAGAGTCCAGTGATTCACGAGGTTGTCTCCATACCCGTACACGTCCACCCTCTCGATAAAATCTGAAACCTGACTCGTTCGACCAGGGTACAGGTTTCCATTCATCAACAGTCTAGTGTCGGTGTTGACGGGACCAGGATAGGCGTAAAGCTGTGTGTCGTGCAGTCATCAAGACTACGAGAGTGGGTCTACGGCTCCGAAAGTCCATACCGATGATTTTCGTTGAATAGTTTGTACGCTGACACCTACTGATGGCGCAGCATTGAAATCTGCAGCAATTTGCGGAGGGGTTCACTTCTGTCACGTTGAACAATTCTCTTCAGTCGCCATTGGTCCCGTTCTTGCAGGACCTTTTACCAGCGGCAGCTATGTCGGAGATTTGATGTTTTATCGTATTCCTGAGATTCACGTTACGCTCGTGAAATGGTCGTACGGGAAAATCCCCATTTCGTCGCTACCTCCGAGATGTGCCCCATCGCTCGTGCGCCGACTACAACACTGCGTTCCAACTCGCTCAAATCTTGATGATCTGCCATTGCAGCAGCAGTAACTGATTTAACAACTGCGCCAGACACTTGTTGTCTTATATAGGCGTTGCCGACAGCGGCGCCGTATTCTGCCTGTTTACATTAACTCTGTATTTGAATTCGCGTGCCTGTACTAGTTTCTTGGGCACTTCAGTTCAGTTATTTTAATAGTTACGTTAAAAATCGCGCATTCCTACTCGTGATGCTCAACCTCAACAAAAGCTCTTACGCTTGTCTAAGTCTCGTAATGGGGACAATACTATCCAGGGGGCAAATAACCTCCTTGCAGGTATTATCTAAATGTTAAATTATGCAACAACATTTCAGTTTACTGCAGTTTCTGTGTATTTATTTTTTTATCATCAGACTTTCGGCTGGTTCGATGCACCTCACTCTCTTCATCTCAGAGTTGCCACTACATACGAAATACCCAATTTTTTTTCTAAACTCGGTGATTTTCGAAGCATACGGGCTTGTCACCTGCAGAATGTTCAGGTAATTGGTAGACCTAATTTCCTATTCCAGTTATTCCTTTTAGCCATCGATTGAGTCATTAATTAACATAAAACATTTTTATTTCTATGAGTTACCCTCGGATACCGCCTGCAGCTAGACAGGTAGCCGCGCGAAGCTGTCGGAAATTGCAGCCGTTCGCCACACGTCTCAGTTTGCGTTATCATTATGCGACGAATATATACAGGGGCAGGTACGCCACATTCGGTAGACGACACTCGCAGCAGCTCTACTTCCAGTGTATCCAGACGATAGCTCAGTGCTTCTGAAGTAGCGACCCTCCTACACTTAGTGCACTGCTGTAACATTTCGCGTACTTTGCTCTGTTTAGACTATGAAGCTCAACGAATGTCTTTTTAACGTGATCATTTTAGGTGGGAATCACCCACTATTATGTTAGTCCGAATTTTCGTTCGCAAAGTAACAGCGGATAATTTGCAAACTTTGAAATTGATGAAAACAGTACGTAACTTCCTGGCAGATTAAAACTGTCTGCCGGACCGAGGCTCGAACTCGGGACCTTTGACTTTGGCGGGCAAGTCCTCTACCATCTGAGCTGCCCAAGCACGACTCACGCCACATTCTCACAGCACAGTAGGAGACGAGGTACTGGCAGAAGTGAAGCTGTGATCACGGGGCGTGAGTCGTGCTTGGGTAGCTCAGACGGAAGAGCACTTGCCTGCGAAAGGCAAAGGTCCCGAGTTCGAGTTTCGGTCCGGCACACAGGCGCCGGCACGTAGCTCAGCGTGTTCGGCCAGAGGGTTAGCTGCCCTCTGTAACACTAAAAAAAAACTGAGTGACGAAATAAATAATGAACTTCAACGGGCGGCAGAGGACGTGCGCCACGAACAATTACAACGAACAATAACGAACAATAAAAAAGGTGGTAGAGTACTTGCCCGCATAGGCAAAGGTTCCGAGTTCGAGTCTCGGTCCGGCTCACAGTTTTAACCTGCCAGGAAGTTTCATATCAGTGCACGCTCCGCTGCAGAGTGAAAAGCTCGTTCTGAAAACAGTACGTAGTTTATCGATTCATCTCGGAATTCCCGATAGATCATTCCATTGTCTACGCACATCAAAATGCGTTTCGTACATTCTGATCTCTGTCGTACCACAAACTTTTGACCTCTTCTACTTTCTTACTTCGGAAATTGTTTCTTTATTTCTAACCAAATCCACATATATCTTTCGTCGCCGATTCTGCAGAAGATCTCTTCATTTGCGGTCTGATTAGTTCAGTTACGAGGGACTTCTACAATGAAGATACACATTATTGTGGCCGAATAACTAATTTTAGTGAATGTTGCACTACACTTCAATGTGACACAGATACCTGACACCACTTTTCAGCAAAGTCACGTAGTCTCTGCAAACAACGATCGTAACGTTCTACCAATCGTTCAGTTTCTCAACGATAGAAATCCGCTTCTTGTTGACAATGCAACTCGGGAACGGATGTGTGAACGTGCACATTGTCAAAGAATGTTTTCTCCTAGATGTTCTTTTAGCTTGCCAAAAAAGAAAAAAAATGGAAATCGTATTGTGCAAGATCTGGACAGTATGACGGATGGTTCCAGACCTCCCACTGAAAACCCTGAAGCAAAGCTCGTGTTAATGCACAGTGTGGGCCGCTGCACGGACGTGCAGGAGAACAAAGCCTCTGCTTAGTTTTCCACTCTTCTTTCTTCTCATGGAGTTGCACAACAATGTCAGTGTGGCAAAGTACTAACCGGAGTCAACGGTTGTGCCCTTTTGAGTGAGCTTTGTGGACGTAAGTGATTCGCATTCGAAGAGAACGGTGACCATGGCTTTCCCTGCTGTGACGCGGCATTACATTTCTTCTGCGCAGCAAAGAAGTTGTTTGTTCACTCCGCAGATGCTCTCAATTCTGCATGTGTGATTATTTGATGGACCCATATCTCGTCGCTTGTAATGCTGCGGCTTCGTAAATGATTGCCTCCCACGGAGTACCGTTCGAGGGAGTCCGGAGACGACATAAAGAAGTTTCTCCGCGCAGGTGACACTGTGGAACGCAGCGTGAGCGCAAATCCGATCCCGCACCATGGAATGCTCTGCTATTGAGAGGCTCATCAACTGAGTAATGTCCACGACAGGAACTCTGCGACTGCTACGTATCAGCTCCTCTATTGCCTGGAGATTGTCGTCTACGTTCGATTCCGAAGGCTTTCCTTCCCATGACCATCTACGTGTCTGTGGCCGCGGTCAAATTGGTGACTATAACTGGACGCGGCATTTCTTGTTATCCATACGCTGCCAGAATTTCACGCTGAGTGTGTGTGCAATTTAGCCATTTTGCCTACAACAATTAGGTTGTCTCGCCAACTTCAACTTTGGAATGTTTTCTGCTGCCGCGCCATTTTAGTCGAACGCTGTAAATGGCTTGATATCCGTACCGCAGCAGAACTCTGTCCGCAAGAAACGCGGACCGTGTGCTGTCTTCTGAAGACGCGCCAGTCTTGTCGCGCAATGATCTTAGCGTGGCACGACATCTTAAATAAACAACTCGACGTGGGATGGAGTCAACCAGTCGCTGGTAGTCCCCAGCAGAAACGTCATGCGGCGGCGTTGTCTGTGTAGTATTTTCTGCACGAACTGACCTTCCGATTACGTCCCATAATTGTTGGATGTTTTTGATGTGGGGCGATCTGGATGGCCAAATAATTCACTCGAATTGTTCAGAATGTTATTCAAACCAATCGTGAGCAACTGCGGCTCGGTGACATGGCGCATTGTCATCCATAAAAGTACCTTTGTTGTTTGTTGGAAATGGTCTCCATGTAGCCGAACGTAATCACTTCCAGTCAATGATGCGTTCACTTGGACGAGACCACCCATTTCATTCCATGTAAACACAGCCCACACCATTAGCAACGACCACCACTATTGAGGTCTGCGCCGCACTCGAACCCTACCATCATCTCTTTTCGCATTAAAAAAATCTGGTGTAGCAATTGCATTATATTTTATGAATTATTTCGGGTTTGCAATTTTGTCTTGTTTTATAATGAAGGTTCCTCCTCAGGGCAGCAGAATTATACGACGGTTGTAGGATTCTGAAATGTGTTTTGGACAATACACTCTTGGCAGTTACTGGCTCTCTTCTACTTTTAGTTATTCTACATAAAAGTTTTGTTGACAGACGTTGCTGGTTATGTAACTACTAACTCGTACCCTATGTAATTTTAATTTCGAAGGTTGCTGTTTGGACGTTTTATTTTGTGACTCTCTTCACTTTTTCTTCTTATTGTACGTCACTTTCTCAACTCTGTTTATTGTATTACTTATCTCTGCCGCATTTCTTTCTCCTGTTCATTGTAATACATTCGCATATTGGAACCCCGTGCCTCGATCCTTGGACCATATACTGTAATAATTTTTTGAGCAAATTATTTCCTATTTTTACGTGTGTGTAGCTCGCTCGCTCAATTGGATCTCGTCACTCTGTTCCTCGAACCACTCCATCACACTCCTGGCCTTGTGACATGGTGCATTATCTTGGTGAAATATGCCACTGCTTTTGTGGAACATAATCTCATGAAGGCGTGAACGTGGCCTGCAACCAGTGTATAATACTTCTTGTCCGTCTTGGTACCTTGCACGAGCTCCACTGGCCCAAGGATGCACCCGTGAATGTTCCTCAGATTATAGTGGAACCGCGGCCAGCTTGTCTCCGTCCTGGTGTACAGTCGTCAAGGAAGGACACGTATTCGCGCCCTCCCGAGGGCTTGATGAGGAAGGTATTGAGTCATCAAACCACGCAACGCTCTGCCACTACGCCGGCGTCCGATGCCGATGGTCACGTGTCCATTTCAGTCGTAGTTGCCGATGTCGTGGTATTAACACTGGTACGTGCATGGGTCATCGGCTGTAGAGGCCCATCGTTAAGAATGTCCGCTGCACTGTATGTTCAGACACACTTGTACTCTGCCCAGCATTAAAGGCCTGGCCAGATAGAATGCGGCCTGGCCGTCCGGCCTGTGGCCTTGAACCGCAGCTGGCAGGCCGCACTGTTGAATCGCTCGTTATTGTATGGCGGCGTTCACACAGAGTGCGGCTCTGACGCACCGTCAGCCGGACTGCCCCACCGGCCGCCGCCGGGTTGTCACAGATTACAGATTCGCCGCAAGCCGGAGCGGCTGCTTGCCTCTTTTGGAGCATTCAACTGCTCTGCTGTCACACTAGAAGCAGCGGCTTGAGGCGGTTTTTGTCTTGCAGCTCGTAGTGCATGCACACAGAAAGACTTGTAGAGGAGGTGAGAGAATACAACTTTTTGTATGATACACGCGATCCTGATTTGGAGGTAGAATACATTTGTCCTCGATATGCTCTTGATAGAAAGCTAAATAGTGTTGTCACTGTGACGTCCATAACTTCCAATATCAACTACTGTAAACTCGGTAGTATGGATCAACGATCGCCAGGAGAAATAGCGAAAATAACTGTTTGTAACACAACTTGGATCCACTATCCTTCGGGCATTTTAACCTGATAGCCTTTCCGTCTATGCTTCCAAGGCAGTTCGGAAACCCCCAGTTCTATAAATCCTTCTTCAGGTTTCTTCCACATCTCTGTTGTAGTAGTAAAATACTTGGGCTGTAGAACAGTCCATATTGCCTGGCACACTTGTTTCACAATATCTGAGACTGTTGAACGTCCTAACCGAAAAGAAAAAGCTATGCACTGGTGACTGTCGCCTGTAGTCAAGTATCTGGAAAAGATTAAAATCAATTATGACGATAGAACGAATAGATAAGTTAACGACCAAAGATATGTTTGTTTAAATTCAATGACAATGTTATGAATACAATGAAACAATCTATTAAGTAGAAAGTTCTCTCTAGTGGGACATACGGAACTAGATGTTACTATCGTTTGCTGTATTCGTAAACACTGCAGATAAATTTATCGCTCCACTCGTAACTACGTTGTGGGATAGCACTTTCTTCCGCCGACCCTTTCATACGATACAGCAAAACTGAAATGGAATAATTTATATGAGTTCTATTTCAAGCACAAAGAGGCCACAAACGGTAAAACTTACCTCAAACAAACGGCTTGTCTGTGCCTTGTATCAATTGGCTTTCTCCAGTTCGTTGTGCACTTCTCGGTGCTACCTTTTTATCAGGCGATGCAGTTCCTCGAAACATTCTCGCGACATACGAAAATATTTGAAGAACCTATCTTCGTCAGACTCTAGATCAATACACAGACGATGGCATTCTCCTAAGCTTTCTCTCTTGCTATCAATGTCGTGCACCCATCTCCTCTTCTTGTGCCATTTCGTATCGCTAGTGCAAGCTACTCATTTCTGCAATTAAAAAAAAAAAAAAAAAAAAAAAGAACTTGCACAAAGATAACGTGTCCCGCGTGAAGATTCCAAATCGTCTAACGCAAGACAATCGCGCTACGCAAGCAAGCTTAATAATGGGTTTCGGCCCCTTCCATAGTCTAACAGCTGACGCATCAAGAGTCGCTGCGGCCGGCCGGCCGGCCGTTGCCTGTGTGGCGTCCCTGGGCGCTGACGGGCCCGGCCCACCGCTGCGCCGTCCGTCGCAGCGGTAGGCCGGATTCTGTCTGGCCAGGCCTTAAACTGTGTTGTTAGATCCGTTACAAAGCCCCACCTGTCTCATTTTACCAGTCTGGCCAGGCTACAACGTCCGATGTCTATAATTAGAAGTGGACGCTCAAAAATCAAATGTTCAGATGTGTGTGAAATCTAATGGAACTTAACTGCTACGGTCATCAGTCCCTAAGCTTATACACTACTTAACCTAAATTATCCTAAGAACAAACAAACACACCCATGCCCGAGGGAGGACTCGAACCTCTGCCAGGACCAGTTGCACAGTCCATGACTACACGGACGCTCAACTCCTTGACGTCTGCACTTGGTTTCGTCTTGGTTTCGCCAAATGTTGAACACACTCCTCGCACACCAGACAAGTCATTGGGCTGGGAAGACTGGTAATACAGGGCATGTGGCGAACTGTGCCGGAACTAGCATCAGATTTTAATGCTGCGCAGAGTACAAGGGTGTCTGAACAAACAGTGCACCGAACACTCAAAAATGGCTCTGAGAACTATGGGACGTAACATCTTAGGTCTTCAGTCCCCTAGAACTTAGAACTCCTTCAACCTTACTAACCTAAGGAGATCACACACATCCACGCCCGAGGCAGGATTCGAACCTGCGACCGTAGCAGTCGCGCGGTTCCGGACTGAAGCGCCTAGAACCGCTCGGCTACCGCGGCCGGCGCCGAAAACTCATAACGATGGACCTACACAGCCGATGACTCATGCATGCAGTTTCCGAAATCCTCATGCCGAGTCTTCGGGCAATCACAATCTGCCCTCGGTCAAACTCAGATAGATGGCGCGCCTTCGCCATTCTACACATATACAGCACGGTCACTGATACTACACGCACCGTGCGTGTGTCTGACTAGCAGTTGTTCCTCACCAAGTAGACATTGCTGTCGCCTGGACAGGTTTATATCGATATTAGGTCTGTGGTCATCATATTCTGACTGATCGGTGTACATCATCCGTCATTCTCCATAGTATTTGTTTGTCTGAGCATTTCAAACACCTTGCACCATTCAATATTGCCAATCATTCTTTCTATGTGATAACGACGTTGCGGCAGTGATAACACCGGTCCCCCATAAGATCACCGAAGTTAAGCACTTTCAGGTTGGACTAGTACTTGGATGGGTGACCATTCTATCTGCCGAGCGCTGTTGGCAAGCGGGGTGCACTCAGCTCTTGTGAAGCAAATTGAGGAGCTACTTGATTGAGAAGTAGCGGATCCGGTCACTTAAACTGACTTACGGCCGGGAGAGCAATGTTTTGACCACATTCCTCTCCATCTCCGCATCCAGTGACGCCTATGGGCTGAGGATGACACGGCGGCCGGTCAGTACCTTTGGGCCTTCGTGGCCTACCCCTGCGGCGTTTAGTTTCTTTTTATTCTTTCTGTGTGAAACATGACTCACGAAGCGACCTCACAGCTTTACTTACCCCAATCAAACGTCTGAGGTTCGAATCCCGGGCTCGCATGCAGTTTTAATCTGCCAGGAACTATTAAATCAGCACACTCCTCTGCAGAGGGAAATTTCATTTTGGACATAGTGAAACATTTATTCCGTAGAGGGTCTACAAAGATTTGTGGGAAGGGCTAAGTGCCCGAAAGATTCCGATTTGAAATATGTTATTCAGAGGAAAGTTGGAAACTCCATACGATAGTAAAACGAAAATTAGCAAAGGGGCAGAAAGTTACAATTGACGTTGCTTCACAACACAGAGTTGTGGACAATGCACCACTTGGTGCATTAGACAGTGGTTTGCACTCTGAAACCGCTAGCAACTTCGTCTCACCATCAACTTAGGAGCATTTACGCAATGTGTAAGGAACAGCACACAAATAGTGATGAAGAAAGCTTCGTAGTCAGTGTTTATTCTCATTGCTAACACAGATATCACATGTTTTATTATTCTGGAAGAGAGTAGATGGTTGCCTGGGGAGGTAGGCAACTCATACAATTTGTTATGGCACAGTGAATTCAAAACATTAACGGACAATTAAATTTATCTTTCTTTTCATTGTCAGTTTATTAAATGGAGTACTTTGAAGTACTTCAGTATATAGCATATCACAGGAGAAAACGTCAATATTCATGGATATGACAGGAACGATCATTCGAACCAAGAAAGTCTAATATACACAGGCTCTAAAGTGCATACCAGAAGGGCTATGAGCACATGTTGATCTTTGCTGCTATGAAACATATTTCCTCTACTGTATAAGTGCTTATAGGTCTTTCTTAAGGTATACGTAGAGATCATGTATACTAGGCTGTTTTGCTTCAAATGATGGTTTTGTGTCATATCCCTGAATAGTGACCATTCCTCATGGAACACACTGCACCAAAGTTTCATGAAAATAACAGCCCCACTCGTTCGTTGGGTATAAAAGTATTTGAAATTTGGTATTTTTGTGCTAAGTCGTCCTCTTTAGCTGAGTACTCAGCGCGGCAGAAAGTCATGCGAGGGGCCACGGTTCGATTACCTGCTGTGTCGGGGATTTTCTCTGCTCGAGGCTGGATGTTGTGTTTTATTGCTCATCATTTCATCCGGAGAAGCACAGAACTATTTGTTACAGGTTTGTGTGATACGTGGGAGAGTGTCGCAGAGGTACTGAAGGAATTGCACTGGAAAACTATCCCGAGAAAATCTATTAAAATTTCAAGAACTGGCTTCAAATGATGGCTCAACGAATGTACTACAACTCCCTCCGTATCACACACATAGGGACCGTGAGGATAAGATTAGTATAATTAGTGCACGAATAGAAGCATTCAAAAATCAATCTCCTCACATTCCATACGTGAATAGAACAGGAAGAAACACTAATAACTGGTGCAATGGATCGTAACCTTAGGCATGAACATCACGGTCGTTTGCAGATCGTAGATGTAGATGTAATAGTTTTATTCTCAACCAGATTAACGTGTTCAATTACACGCAGATGCTGAAGAATGACGGATATTGGTCGCGTTTTTTTTTCCCTTTGCTAACGTTGCGCTGAATTTTTCTCTGGGGAGAAAAAATTCCCGTGTTGATAGTGATCTTCATAACAAAGAAGAAAGGTTACTGCTGCTTTCTTATCGTATAATCGCAGAACACTATGTAATGTTTATGTAAAATTCGGGAAATAACTCGGTGTAGCAGACAAAATATCCCATTCGTAGCCACCCCCCCCTCCCCCTCACCCCGAAAAAAACTCTGATTAAGCGTGTTGCGAATTGCCTAACGAGCCATAACCATAAACTCCTTCCTCCCCTCAGAGCTCGGAGCGGCCGGCGGCTCCCGCCCCCCTCCCTCGCGGCAGTAATCCAACTCAACACCGCAGTGGCCGCCCCCACGCGACACGTGCGTGCTCTAAAACGCACCTCTAATCTTGCAGCGGCTTCCCGACCACTAAATCAACCTTATCTGCCCGGGAGACACATAAACTCACCTGCAATCGAACGGCCTCGTTTAGTTGCAAATTATCAGCAAGCCCTCACCTATCACCCGGAACTTTGACGGCCACAAAAGTTGCCAACGGCTGTTTGTAAAATTGTCGTTAATTAGTGGAGTGGGCAGGGGGCAGCGGTTGCAGCGATGGTGCTTGCGGGGTGATGGAGGGGCACGTGGAGTAACAGATCAATCAGTGGGAACCCGAAGTGAACCCATGGGGGCTATCGACAACCCCTTCTACCATTCTAGCCAACCCCTTCCCAAGCGCGTCACAAACTTGGCAGCCATCCGACGTGCAACTGCTACAGGCAATTAGATGCAATGGTGGAGCATGAAAACAGTCCCGTTTCAAACAGTGAATATTCACACAAGCGGGGATAAAGTATCACTATACAGTTGATATAATGGGCATCAAGGATAATAAGCAGAAAATTTTACAATTTCAGTTCACAGTGCCATCCAAGGCAGCGGGCAGGCAGACAAAACGGCTAAACAAGGTGTAAGTCCAAGGTCATCACATCACCAAAGATACGACACGCTGGTTGCCTGCAAAGATTTAAATGGCAATTCTAATGGTGCAGAAAGAAGAATGAAGAGACCGGCTGACAACGTAGGGAAATATTATTGAAAATTACGGACTGTTAATTGGTATACCACGCAGTCGGTATCAAGAGAATTTTATACAACCGTATCACGCATGAACGTAAGCAGGTGAGATTTAAAGGACATCTGCATAGACTGTGACTGTTCGAGACCCCTAATTGTTCATTTAGAGACGAAGAAAATGCAAACCACATCATTTTAGGAAGTCCCGAAAACAAAGCCATTAAAGATCGAATGTCAACTGAGTATTATGGCGTACAGACGACCGTTTACTTTATGGCTCTGTTGAGGACAACCTGCGTCAGAGTTTACAATCTTCTATACACAGTTTTTCATACATTAGGTATTTCCAAATTATCAGATCATTTAGACCCCGTGAGTAAGAGAAGATGTATTTTTTCGCCTTTAGATGTTCCTAGAAAGACATGCTGGATCAAGCTTGAGCCGGAGAAAACGTACAGTACAAAGCCACAAGTAAGTACGGCAACTCCGGTTCGTAAATGTTGGGACTGAGTACAACTGAAACGATTGAAGGTACGGCAAGTAGAAGTGATTACAGCTACCTAAAATTACGAATTGGACATTCACACCATAGTTGCAACATACAGCAAATTTTATCCTAAATTTATGTAATTTTAACATTTGTTAACGAACGTAATTTTTCTACTTTAGCTGCAGTAATATGGTTAATAGTGTAAATACAGCATTGTAGGCCGATAACAATCAACACTGACTTCCTTTAATATGCATAAACTGTGGATGGCTGTTGTTCATTTAGATAAAGCACGACACACAGAGGAAATATGCATATTCAGTAGAGTGCATAAGAAGTTTATTTCATTTCTCAGACAAAAGCTCGGATGATTTGATTCAAGCAGCGAACATACGGAGGAACTTGGCTGAATTGCAACTGAATAGTCTACCAAGCTCTAGAAATGAATATAGCTTGCACAGTATTAAAATATCGAGTAAATCATCTTTGCAACACTGACTATATCAGCATGTTACTTAAGAAATAGCGCCTATGGATAAGTCGACAAAAAAGACAGAAATACACAGAAAAGCACTCGGCTACCAGATAGGCAATAGTGAAGCCATAGTAAAATATTATCATATTACTTGTACTAAAACCCCAAGATATTTTGTTAAGACGATAAGGTTATCAAGGACTCGGTAATCAGTGTGCAAATGATTGCTGACGAGATGGGACTCGAAACAGAAAACAACAAAAGCCGAAATCATGGGAACTGGAATAGAAAATATTATTTCACAAAGGAAAAGCTAGAGATGTTCCCACTATTCAAGAGCCGGACCACTGCTGCCATGAGGGACATTCTGCTAAGTATTTTCGGTGCCGAAAAACGGTTACAGCACAATAAGGCCCTAGGACAAGTAGGGTCTCTATCAAGTTCGGCACAAATTTCACGAGTGAATAAGCTCCTCTCTTTACCATCACTTGCTGCGCACTGCTTGATTCGTAGAGGGTTCCTTGTGATTAGAAAAGACCACAGGCCACACACAAAAAGAGAAGCACAACTGACCCGCAAAACTACCGCCCTGTAGCCATTTCTATTTTTACTACAATCGTAAAACAGTTCAAAGTTCAGATGTTATCACCTACTATGGGAAAGTAACCTACTCATGTCATATTGATTTCATATGCTTTCCACTGTGTGCCAGCGTACTCCCCTCTAACTTGCTATGACTCCACGAATGATGCACAATACCTTAAAAGTGAAGTAAATGATCTGAAAAGTTAAAGCATGTCAGGAGTGATGCTAAAATAATAATGTGTTAAGGTTCGGTTTAGTAACTTTAACAGATTTAGAAATTTGGACATCTTACGTAAAAATCATCAGCGCAACAGGAAGGAGCTAGAAACTTCAAAATTTATATTCGGATTCCCTTTTTATTGTAATTTAATGGAAACAGCATGCCGGATCTCACAAAGTAATATTTTGGTTGAAATTCATGATTTCTGTTCTTGTTTCCTAAAAGTACGGAAGCAAGATAGATTAAGTAAGTGATTAGCTAAAGCTAGGATTTTTAGATTTAGGTAGAATGGAGATACGCTATAATGACAAAGATGTGAGAAATTTTCAGAAGGGAGCTGTAAAACTATATCTTTAGCGTCTCTCCAAAGGGCAAGTTCAGAGTTCATCCACTGCATGCAGTGCAACTAAAATAATTCTCTTGCCAAAAGTATTTACCCTAGCCACGTCAGAATTTTATTACAATTACTTATCTGTGTGCTGATAGCACAATTAAATAGACAGCTTCATTGGCCTTCAGCGAATGAAGCAATTAATTATTTAGTAACTTGAAGTGGTATTCTGTTAGCCCCAGTGGCTAGTCAGGAAGGCAAATGCTGTCAGCTGCGACTTCGGTGGTCCGCACCGTGGTTATATAAATAATAACGCTGCGAGTTAGAGTCAGGTCGATTCGTATCAGTGCGCACTCCGTGTCGGAAGCCGCTTCGCGAAGACTTGATGGCAGTTGCCATCATTTCGAATGAAGCACCAGTGTAACGATAGAATTTACGACATCCAGTGATTTATGGACGCATATCAGATTTTCGTGCATTTGGGGAGGTGCATATGGGACCTGAAGATGGCATGATGAAATGCTGAAACTGGTAGGCTTTAAAATAAAACAAAATAACATCTTAAGTTACACGGCTGTGGATGAATCTCATTAACATTGACAATTTATACTAAGGGGCTGCAATATGCGGCAATATTGCAGTAAAGTCGGCTACAATAGCTAATGCCGCAGGCAGTTGCAGAAGTACTGCGAAGGGGTTGCCAGTGTTGGCCACCAAGGGTGGGGAATATTTCGTATTTCAGGGCAATATCTATCTCTCTGCATGTCTGCAAATGCTTCCATCGTACACTCACCTTTGTTTCCTACCTCTCTCACTGACAGCGCTGCAGTTACGTCTCTGAGCAAAAACACTATAACTTCGCTGTTCTTCGAATGTTCATCGCGTACATGTGCCTACCTATTTTGTTAGTTGTTTACTGTTGTGAATTTTTGTGTACGGCAATGGAGAAGTGCATGAGAGAGAATTAGGAATTTTCTAAATGTGATTTATATACGACCAGAACCATGGGACGTCGAAAGTAATGTATACAAGGATCTGAATCTGAAAAGGAACGGTTGACAAACAGTTGTCGATGATTTCGAAATGAAGGGTGCTGAAGCAAGCAAAAAACTACAAAGTTTTCCAACTTATACCAAATGCGCAGAAAATATGTAGCCCAGGAAGCGTGGAAGCACATGTGACTCTCCATCAACATAGTATGCGTTTGATATAATGAGTTTGGTTCTGAGATTGCCTCAAGCACGAACCGATAGTGTGAACAGAGGTGAGTGCTGGTGAACAAAAATTAAATACAAATAAAAACTGTATTCTTATTTCGGACTTACTTTAAGTATTTACCTTAGGCAATCCCTTCAGTCTTTTCACAAAAGCACCGCCTACTTTTGGTACAAAGAGGCTTCTGGATGAGTAGAGCACTGTAATTAAGTGTATCAAGGGGTTAGGGAGTGAAACAGACCGACTTGGAGCAGGAGAGGCACCGCAGGACATTTTACACTACTGGCCATTAAAATTGCTACACCACGAAGATGATGTGCTACGGACGCGATATCTAACCGGCAGGAAGAAGATGCTGTGATATGCAAATCATTACCTTTTCAGAGCATTCACACAAGGTTGGCGCCGGTGGCGACACCTACAACGTGCTGACATGCCAGAAGTTTCCAACCGATTTCTCATACACACACAGCAGTTTACCGACGTTGCCTGGCGAAACGTTGTTGTGATGCCTCCTGTACGGAGGAGGAATGCGTACCATCACGTTTCTTACTTTGATAAAGGTCGGATTGTAATCTATCGCGACTGCGGTTTATCGTATAGCGACATTGCTGCTCGTATTGGTCGAGATCCAATGACTGTTAGCAGAATATGGAATCGGTGGGTTCAGGAGGGTAGTACGGAACGCCGTGCTGGATCCCAACGGCATCGTATCACTAGCAGTCGAGATGACACGCATCTTATCCGCATGACTGTAACGGATCGTGCAGCCACGTCTCGATCCCTGAGTTAACAGATGGGGACGTTTGCAAGACAACAACCATCTGCAAAAACAGTTCGATGACGTTTGCAGCAACATGGACTGCGGTTACCCCTGGCGCTGCATCACAGACAGGAGCGCCTGCGATAGTGTACTCAACGACGAACCTGGGTGCACGAATGGCAAAATGTCATATTTTCGGATGAATCCAGGTTCTGTTTACAGCATCATGATGGTCGCATCCGTATTTGGCGACATTGCTGTGAACGCACATTGGAAGCGTGTATTTCTCATCGCTATACTGGCGTATCACCCGGCGTGATGGTATGGGGTGCCATTGGTTACACGTCTCGGTCACCTCTTGTTCGCAATGACTGCACTTTGAACAGTGGACGTTACATTTCAGATGTGTTACTACCCGTGGCTCTACCCTTCATTCGATCCCTGCGAAACCGTACATTTCAGCAGGATAATGCACGACCGCATGTTGCAGGTCCTGTACGGGCTTTTCTGGATACAGAAAATGTTCGACTGCTGCCCTGGCCAGCACATTCTCCAGATTTCTCACCAATTGAAAACGTCTGGTCAATGGTGGCCGAGCAACTATCTCGTCACAATACGGCAGTCACTACTTTTGATGAAATGTGGTACCGTGTTGAAGCTGCATGTGCAGCTGTACCCGTACACGCCACCCAAGCTCTGTTTGACTCAATGCCCAGGCGTAGCAAGGCCGTTATCACGGCCAGAGGTGGATGTTCTGCGTATTGATTTCTCAGGATCTATGCACCCAATCTGCGTGTAAAATGTAGTCACATGTCAGTTCTAGTAAAATATATTTGTCCAATGAATACCCGTTTATCATTTGCACTTATTCTTGGTGTATCACTTTCAATGGCCAGTAGTGTAATTTCCACTGTCTATACTTTTGCAAATAAATTCATAAAACTCTGTCAGCATGACCAGGAAGGATGCAGGAGTCACTCTGACAGCAGTGGAAGTTCAAAAATATAACAAAAAATTTCTCACGTGTGAAATTTTATATTTTTCCACTTACTATTGGCTGCTTTTCTTGCCATAATACATCTATCTTCACAAGTAAGAGAGATTCTTCGATGAATTTTGCATAGCATTCAAACCATACATACTGGTGTATGAAACTCTAGAATTTTTTTATTTTTTAAAAAATGAATGAGCTGTTTCATTTTAAACTTCATGTTTAGAAAAAACTCAAATTTTATAGTTAATTATCCCAGTTTTTACAACACTTTTTAATATATTTGGAAAATTCTTGAGTTTGATACACTTGTAACCATGGTTTGTACGTTGTGCAAAATTCACGGAAGAATATCTGTTACTTATGAAGAAAATTGTATTTATAGGAACAAATGGAGTCAATAGTAAGTGAAAAAATGATGAAATTTCACACGTAAAAAAATTAATTTTATTACGTTTCCGAACTTCCACTTCTATGAGTGTGAATCCAGAATCCTTCCAGGTCATGGTGACAAAGTTTTATGAATTAATTCTTAAAAGTATAGACAGTAGACATCAAAATGACCTGTGGTGCCTCTCCTGCTCCAAGTCGGCCCGTTTGACGTCCTACCGCCCTTAAACTTCTGTACAAACCACAGCAGCCTAATACCGAAGAGTGATCGCCAGTCCCGTTGTAACTGATACATGCTCCCTCATACTGGTATCAGTCTAAGAAATTCTCGAACCAACTTCTTCTACCAGATACTCAAAATCGTGCGTCGACACACACGTGAAGTTTTTCTGAAACTATCCGCTTGCTTTAAAAAAATGCATCCACAAAGCCCAGTCTCACTTATTCTTTCCGACTTTATTCCCTGTTGTTGTTGTTGTTGTTGTGGTCTTCAGTCCTGAGACTGGTTTGATGCAGCTCTCCATGCTACTCTATCCTGTGCAAGCTTCTTCATCTCCCAGTACCTACTGCAACCTACATCCTTCTGAATCTGCTTAGTGTATTCATCTCTTGGTCTCCCTCTACGATTTTTACCCTCCATGCTGCCCTCCAATGCTAAATTTGTGAGACCTTGATGCCTCAAAACATGTCCTACCAACCGATCCCTTCTTCTGGTCAAACTGTGCCACAAACTTCTCTTCTCCCCAATCCTATTCAATACCTCCTCATTAGTTACGTGATCTACCCACCTTATCTTCAGCATTCTTCTGTAGCACCACATTTCGAAAGCTTCTATTCTCTTCTTGTCCAAACTAGTTATCGTCCATGTTTCACTTCCATACATGGCTACACTCCATACAAATACTTTCAGAAACGACTTCCTGACACTTAAATCTATATTCGATGTTAACAACTTTCTCTTCTTCAGAAACGCTTTCCTTGCCATTGCCAGTCTACATTTTATATCCTCTCTACTTCGACCATCATCAGTTATTTTACTCCCCAAATAGCAAAACTCCTTTACTACTTTAAGTGTCTCATTTCCTAATCTAATTCCCTCAGCATCACCCGATTTAATTTGACTACATTCCATTATCCTCGTTTTGCTTTTGTTGATGCTCATCTTATATCCTCCTTTCAAGACACTGTCCATTCCGTTCAACTGCTCTTCCAAGTCCTTTGCTGTCTCTGACAGAATTACAATGTCATCGGCGAACCTCAAAGTTTTTATTTCTTCTCCATGGATTTTAATACCCACTCCAAATTTTTCAATTGTTTCCTTTACTGCTTGCTCAATATACAGATTGAATAACACCGGGGAGAGGCTATAACCCTGTCTCACTCCTTTCCCAACCACTGCTTCCCTTTCATGCCCCTCGACTCTTATAACTGCCATCTGATTTCTGTACAAATTGTAAATAGCCTTTCGCTCCCTATATTTTATACCTGCCACCTTCAGAATTTGAAAGAGTGTATTCCAGTTAACATTGTCAAAAGCTTTCTCTAAGTCTACAAATGCTAGAAACGTAGGTTTGCCTTTTCTTAATCTTTCTTCTAAGATAAGTCGTAAGGTTAGTATTGCCTCACGTGTTCCAACATTTCTATGGAATCCAAACTGATCTTCCCCGAGGTCCGTTTCTACCAGTTTTTCCATTCGTCTGTAAAGAATTCGCGTTAGTATTTTGCAGCTGTGACTTATTAAACTTATAGTTCGGTAATTTTCACATCTGTCAACACCTGCTTTCTTTGGGATTGGAATTATTATATTCTTCTTGAAGTCTGAGGGTATTTCACCTGTCTCATACATCTTGCTCACCAGATGGTAGAGTTTTGTCATGACTGGCTCTCCCAAGGCCGTCAGTAGTTCTAATGGAATGTTGTCTACACCCGGGGCCTTGTTTCGACTCAGGTCTTTCAGTGCTCTGTCAAACTCTTCACGCAGTATCTTATCTCCCATTTCGTCTTCATCTACATACTCTTCCATTTCCATAATATTGTCCTCAAGTACATCGCCCTTGTATAAACCCTCTATATACTCCTTACACCTTTCTGCCTTCCCTTCTTTGCTTAGAACTGGGTTTCCATCTGAGCTCTTGATATTCATACAAGTGGTTCTCTTCTCTCCAAAGGTCTCTTTAATTTTCCTGTAGGCAGTATCTATCTTACCCCTAGTGAGACAAGCCTCTACATCCTTACATTTGTCCTCTAGCCATCCCTGCTTAGCCATTTTGCACTTCCTGTCGATCTCATTTTTGAGACGTTTGTATTCCTTTTTGCCTGCTTCATTTACTGCATTTTTATATTTTCTCCTTTCATCAATTAAATTCAATATTTCTTCTGTTACCCAAGGATTTCTATTAGCCCTCGCCTTTTTACCTACCTGATCCTCTGCTGCCTTCACTACTTCATCCCTCAAAGCTACCCATTCTTCTACTGTATTTCTTTCCCCCATTCCTGTCAATTGTTCCCTTATGCTCTCCCTGAAACTCTGTACAATCTCTGGTTCTTTCAGTTTATCCAGGTCCCATCTCCTTAAATTCCCACCTTAGTTTCTTCAGTTTTAATCTACAGGTCATAACCATTAGATTGTGGTCAGAGTCCACATCTGCCCCTGGAAATGTCTTACAATTTAAAACCTGGTTCCTAAATCTCTGTCTTACCATTATATAATCTATCTGATACCTACTAGTATCTCCAGGATTCTTCCAGGTATACAACCTTCTTTTATGATTCTTGAACCAAGTGTTAGCTATGATTAAGTTATGCTCTGTGCAAAATTCTACAAGGCGGCTTCCTTTTTCATTTCTTCCCCCCAATCCGTATTCACCTACTATGTTACCTTCTCTCCCCTTTCCTACTGACGAATTCCAGTCACCCATGACTATTAAATTTTCGTCTCCCTTCACTACCTGAATAATTTCTTTTATCTCGTCATACATTTCATCTATTTCTTCATCATCTACAGAGCTAGTTGGCATATAAACTTGTACTACTGTAGTAGGCATGGGCTTTGTGTCTATCTTGGCCACAATAATGCGTTCACTATGCTGTTTGTAGTAGCTAACCCGCACTCCTATTTTTTATTCATTATTAAACCTACTCCTGCATTACCCCTATTTGATTTTGTATTTATAACCCTGTAATCACCTGACCAAAAGTCTTGTTCCTCCTGCCACCGAACTTCACTAATTCCCACTATATCTAACTTTAACCTATCCATTTCCCTTTTTAAATTTTCTAACCTACCTGCCCGATTAAGGGACCTGACATTCCACGCTCCGATCCGTAGAACGCCAGTTTTCTTTCTCCTGATAACGACGTCCTCTTGAGTAGTCCCCGCCCGGAGATCCGAATGGGGGACTATTTTACCTCCGGAATATTTTACCCAAGAGGACGCCATCATCATTTACTCATACAGTAAAGCTGCATGTCCTCAGGAAAAATTACGGCTGTAGTTTCCCCTTGCTTTCAGCCGTTCGCAGTACCAGCACAGCAAGGCCGTTTTGGTTAATGTTACAAGGCCAGATCAGTCAATCATCCAGACTGTTGCCCGTGCAACTACTGAAAAGGCTGCTGCCCCTCTTCAGGAACCACATGTTTGTCTGGCCTCTCAACAGATACCCCTCCGTTGTGGTTGCACCTACGGTACGGCCATCTGTATCGTTGAGGCACGCAAGCCTCCCCACCAACGGCAAGGTCCATGGTTCATGGGGGGAGGCTTTATTCCTTATGTAATGTAAAAACAGCAGACTCGCACACACTTCCTTAGCTCGCAATCGTCCAGTCTGTGGCAATAACGTGGCCCCATGTGAACACGCCTGGCCGGAAAATGCACTGCCACAAACACTTGCCGGGCAACAGTGGCCGGTAATGTAGCAGTAAATGCACTCCGTCCTCAGGCCACAAGTGGCCCATCGGGACCACCCGACCGCCGTGTCATCCTCACTTGGGGATGCGGATAGGAGGGGCGTGTGGTCAGCACACCGCTCTCCCGGTCGTTAGGGTGGTTTTCTTTGACCGGAGCCGCTACTATTCGGTCACGTAGCTCCTCAATTGGCATCACGAGGCTGAGTGCACACCGAAAAATGGCAACAGCGCATGGCGGGTGGATGGTCAGCGATCCATGTGCCGGTCACGCCCGACAGCGCTTAACTTCGGTGATCTGACGGGAACCGATGTATCCACTGCGGCAAGGCCGTTTCCAATGTCGCAGTAAAGCTGGCTGCAATTCGTATGGCCGCAGTGTTTCCTGACAACATTGTCAGGATATATGGCCGTCAATATGCAGTTTTTGCGGCCTCCTGTAAATGTAACTTAAGTTCCTTGTTAAAAAAATGGTTCAAATGGCTCTGAGTACTATGGGACTTAACATCTGAGGTCATCAGACCCCTAGAACTTAGAACTACTTAAACCTAACCAACCTAAGGACATCACACACACACACACACACACACACACACACACACACACACACACACACATGTGTAGAGGGACGGCTGCAGAGCACTTACCCAGCCGTGCGTGTCCGAAGCTGAAGACGCAGCCGTCAGCGCCGTTGACGACGGCGTGGACGACGTCGGCCAGCGCTGACGACGCCACCTCTGCCTGCAACATAAGGTAGCCCCATTGTCAACCTGAAGCCTATGTCAGATAATGTAGTCCATCAACAAAGGAGGTGGCTTACAAAACACTCGTTCGACCTATGCTTGAGTATTGCTCATCAGTATGGGATCAGTACCAGGTCGGGTTGACCGAGGAGATAGAGAAGATCCAAAGAAGAGCGGCGCGTTTCGTCACAGGGTTATCTGGTAAGCGTGATAGCGTTACGGAGATGTTTAGCAAACTCGAGTGGCAGACTCTGCAAGAGAGGCGCTCTGCGTCGCGGTGTATCTTGCAGTTCAGGTTTCGAGAGGGTGCGTTTCTGGATGAGGTATCGAATATATTGCTTCTCCCTGCTTATACCTTCCGAGGAGATCACGAATGTAAAATTAGAGAGATTCGAGCGCGCACGGAGGCTTTCCGGCAGTCGTTCTTCCCGCGAACCATACGCGACTGGAACAGGAAAGGGAGATAATGACAGTTGCACGCAAAGTGCCCTCCGCCACATACCGTTGGGTGGCTTGCGGAGTATAAATGTAGATGTAGATATAGATAAGTGGTAGCTAGGTAGAGAAGCATTTGCTAGCGGGTGTTTCTTCCCTTAGTCATATTTCACCAAGATTATCTTGCGACGGGACTGACTGCAGTGGCGGTGGTCATTGTTGCCGGCACCCACCCTGGTACGCTGCACGAGGCGCACCACCTACCTGTTGTGTAATAGAGGCAAAACGGCGAGCACATGCCACTTGGGGAAGAACTATTGTTCGGTGGCGGTTGGTCCCTATCATCGATTCATTCAAAAGTCAACGACAAAATAATTTTTGTCGGAGTACACACTTCTAAGGCAACAGAAATGAAATAAAATTTCCAAAGAAAAAAAATTTAGTGAATGACCCAGTTTGTCCGCTTTTCCTTGTCTAAAATAGTGTTGTAAGACGTGTATATTTCTATTTTCTATTGTCAAACCACAATTCATGAAAGATGTTAATATTTTATTAATATGATTAAGTAGCAATAATTAATATTTGTCATTTTGGAAATAATTATGGTATCAGGGAATGTCTGCCCCAAAGTATTGTTGGCGGGAGAGACCGGGTATTGATATAATTTTAAAAAGGCGGGAGGGACCGCGTATGGATACATTTTAAGAAAAGAGCGGGAAAGACCGCGCATCGATACGTTTCGTAATGGTAGCAGGGATTGTCTGCACCTGAAAGCGTTGTTGGCGGGAGAGACCGCACTTAAGCGTTTCTGGGGAGTCAGTAGTAAGCGAGAAGCGAAGCGAGTCGGTAGCAGGTCTGAAGCGAGGGGTTGAGAGGAGCGGTGTGCCTGCCAGCCACTAGCTATGATTTACAAGAGATTATAAACGGATGTACAGATACATCAGCTAACTATTATAATAAGAGGAACTAATATTATTGAATTATTTTTTCGGGAAACTCAAGACTACTGAAGGCATGTTAACGCAATGCTAGTTGTAAGATTATTGTAAAAAGTAAGTCCCATTTGAACGTTTGTAAAATCAGTTCATTACCAACAGTAAATATTTGAAGAATCGTTTTCAGAATACAATTAATTATTGCCAGCAATATTGCATTACTGATCGTAATCCATCCCAAAATCCATCAACGTAAAACTTTGCAAAATTTTATTGTTGTCAAGAAAAGTTTAACTATGAATTACGTAACTTCAAATTAATTAAAGAATAACGTCAGCTTTGCTATTAAAGAATAACGTCAGCTTTGGTAATAAATAAAGCCACTTATTACGACAGCCCACCAGCAGCTACTAGAGTATAGTAAAACAGAGTAAGTATATCTATGTCGCAGTTCGATACAGAGGTCAGATGGCGATCCAGTAACAGTAAAAAAGGTAAGGAACAGTTTTGGGTTAATGCATGTAACGACTGAGGGCCACGACGACGACACATTCTATGTTTCGTCGAAATAATCAGCAAATCACTTTTAATAAGCAGCATTTAAATTTGTATGCAATGATTGTACTTATTATTATTGAGAAAGAGAATTAATTTCAAAGGGAAGATTTAAAAAAATGGTTCAAATGGCTCTAAGCACTATGGGATTCAACTGCTGTGGTCATCAGTCCCCTAGAACTTAGAACTACTTAAACCTAACTAACCTAAGGACATCACACACATTCATGACCGAGGCAGGATTCGAACCTGCGACCGTAGCGGTCGCGCGGTTCCAGACTGTAGCGCCTAGAACCGCTCAGGCACCCCGGTCGGCCAATTTCTCATACATACTCATATACAGTTTACCTTACGTATATCCGACTATGTTACATTTGTCAGTTGTATCTTTCGTTCTGTTTCTGCAAGACCTTCTATATGCAATATCTGTTCAGGTGATACTCTAATACTCTGGTCTCGTACTTTTTTTTATTTTGATTATCAGCTAAATTCGTATTGATGTAAAAGCTATTCTATTGTTCTATGACATGTACATTTGCTCTTCTATTAAGAGTAATTCTTTATACTTACCTGCAGAATGCAGCCATTAATGTAGAACTTGTTGCAAAAACAAATTTAGATTTGGGTATGGCATCATACATCTTAGCTTATATTGTCACCCTTCCCTTCCACCTCTTTCTCGCAACACAGTACTTTCATTGCCAAGATTTACTAGTTTCTGTTATTGTTTCATTATATTCACCTACTGTTGACCTTAAATACTTCCAGTTGTTTACAGTTCTGCTGTCACAGATGACGTTTACTCTGTTTTATGTGTCAGTTTTTCTGTGCAATTGATTTTCCAAGGTTGTTGACCAATCCCGTAACCTGTTTGGTGGTGATAGTCAGTTACAGTCTGATGACGGTCTTGTAATCCGACAGCCAGTAAGTTAATGTATAGTTAAGTATGTTAGTTTCTGTCTTTAGCAAACCCAATCCTTCTTCCTTAACACTCGATCATGTTTTGGAGAAGTTTCTCCATCACCCATGATTTAATTTATTCTGTATCAAATTACAAAGGAGTTTGCATATTAAATTTATTCTGTGTCAAATTACAAAGGAGTTTGCATATTAGATCGTAACAGTGTTGAGATTATGGAATTTATATTGATAAAAGTATTGACAGAAAAATATACATCATAAGATTACGTGTTGCTGTTTATGTGGCTGTTTGGCATTTTCACAGCTGATATTTCGCTCCAGTTTGTCATCTGCAGTTAATAAGAGTTTTCCAGTGTTATGATACGTTTATTTACTGAAATGGTAGGTCTAAAATGTAATTATTTTGGGTCTAATATCCGGTATATTATACCTAATTAGACAGAGAATACATCAACCCCCTGATGACATATGTTTATATATTGTTTGATAGAGAATAAATGAACTCATTGCTGATGGGGAAACCTCTCCGCTACTTGTCTGAGCGTTAAAGAAGAATTGCCTTTGTTTAAGGCAGTACCAGTTTCAGTAATTATGTTTTAGGAAACAACCACGGACAAAAAGAGAGCTTGAACCACAAGATGAATACGTTCACACTAAATAAATCGATACTGTAGAACATCCATGAAGTTTAGTTTTCTGCATAACATTTATCTTTTACCTTTAAAATTATTTATAATGAGAATGTATTCTTAAAAAATTATCCTTGCTTCAAAAGCTTAATATGTGGAAGTATAGTTCACTATAAATTTATGTCTGACATTTACCAATAGCTGGATTCATCATCTAGAGTTTTGTTGTATGGAATTCTTTCTCTAATTACTCTCTTACATCTTTTCTGGTACCGATTTTTGTTGTACCAGCTTTTATATCAAAACAAGTTCAAGTTATTGAAGGGTTAATGACAATAACGGTTGCTTCTTTTAGAATAACCCAACACAAGTGCTAGCTTATTAGCGTTTAGAAACTTTACGAAAATGTAATATACCACTGATGGACAATAAGGCAATGGATCCAATGTAACATTTTGTATAGAAACAGGGCGTGTTGTTAAATCCTTACGTAAAGCCACGGTAACCTACAAAATATTACAAAGTTCACTAATTACTAAAAGAACAGGCACATCAACTAACCATCAGACGGGAAAGCTTCCAAGATGCTACTCCAGGTGGGTGTAAAATGAATGTGCGCAACGGAAAATACCAATACCATCTCTGACTACCCCTTAAAGCAATCTTAGGATCTCTTAATGGGAATATTATATCTTCCTTATTGCTCTTTAACATACAAATTACAACATCAACATAAATGAATAATTAAGGGAACTAGTAACAACAAATGGGAAATGCTGTTTCTGCTTATACATTTATTGTGGATTAAAACCCCTTTACACATTAAAAATGTTTATATATCAATTTCCAATTAACAGAAAGAGATACAAATGGATTTCCTTACTAATATGATTGATCAATTGCCCAAATATGCCCCTTTTTGTGGCTACACGATGTAATATAAATAGCGCGAGATGACTGACATCACCTACGTACCAAACGCTAGAAAACACTACTTTCAAAGATGATCTTCAGTGGTGTGCAACCTCAGTGGAAATAAAATTTACATGATCACAGCTGTTTAGCTTTATAGCCCCAATAAGCTGAAGCAATTGGCACTATCACCATATATACTGCGTCCGGTGCATCGGAGTGATGGTTTTCGTACACGTCTGCGACGACAGAAGAACTCCAGCCAGAAAATATAAAAAAACTTCATTCAAACCCTAGGACAGCAGAATACGGTCCTCTGACTAGTATAATCTAATACTGTGTTCTCCTCTCTGTGTTCTACAGACGAGAAACCGCGTACTCCCAGCCACAAGGACGGAGTTCAATAACTTCTCAACGTGAGTATAGGCAGAAAAAGTGCTCTCAATCACTGAACACTGCATACTCAACGACAACTCCCAATCTGGAGGCGAAGTCCAGAATAGTATAAGTTCACAACAGTACAAATGGCTCAAAATGGCTCTGATCACTATGCGACTTAACGTCTGAGGTCATCAGTCGCCTAGAACTTAGAACTAATTAAACCTAACTAACCTAAGGACATCACACACATCCATGCCCGAGGCAGGATTCGGACCTGCGACCGTAGCGGTCGCTCGGCTAAAGACTGTAGCGCCTAGAACCGCACGGCCACTCCGACCGGCAACAGTACAGTGACTAACAGTTCTAACTATAAAATCTCCTGAGAGCAAAGACAGCAAGTCCGCCTGTGCCAACAAAATCTGATACTGAGCGACCGTCAAACATGGGCACTCAAAATGGAACACCTGCTTCTCTCTACTGCTGGCTTCCCAGCAAAGCTCGGCCCCCCTCCTTCGCAACTGCAGAAGGCGAATCATATTCTTGAAACCATGGAATATTCTCCTTCTCTACAGATCCTTCCGAACGCCGACCAACCATATTTTAGTCTTTTGTTGTGCAGCTCTGGAAGTTCGCGAAGAAATACCTATCCCCATTAATTAGGAATCCATACAATGGTACGCTTCTCAGGGTAAAAATCCTCGGAATTAATGTATCTTGCATGTTTACGAGGTAACCCTTCCACATTCCTCTCTGCTGCATCCAAGATTTTCTGAGTTTCCGAAGTATTATCCGGTTATCCTTCTGGCCCTGCTACGTAACTGACCGGCCGCCGTTGTATATTGTGCTGCATTGCTCAGATGCCCCGACCGTCCATCTTGGCTACTTCCTGTGTCAAGCAGGACCAACATATCTGTGTGGGATTTTCCACGCAGGGCTTGAGTTACGCCTGCCGTTTCATTTCCACTGGCGTTCCAACCTCTTCTAGTAGAGGCAATCATTCATTACGCCGTTTTGGTAATAAAGACACTCCGTCACCTTTCATGCAATAATCGTTAACAACTATTTACAAGGTGTACGTGACAATGTCAGTCTTCTTTAAATATTCATACATACGACGTACAACCTATCAAATGGTACCTAATTCCAGTTTGAAATCACGCCGAACTATTTAGATGAGTGCTTGTAAGGTGCGAAATTATAGCCACCTTGCGTGAGTGTTGCTACGTCTACATCGTACTGTCTTCTTCAACAGTGATTAGCCAAACTCAATATGTAACAGTTGAAGATAGTTTCGAATGTCAACTGTAATTTGAAACTATTATCGCTGACGACGAAGCTATGGAGCGAATTGATGTGTTCTTGTATTAAGAGAGTTGAAGAAAACAATATAAGAGTCCTTCGTGTTTCAGGTCCTTTCCTGAGATTTTGGTTCTCATAAATTGAAAACATCGGCTGTAAAGAATTGTAAGCGACAAGTTAGTTGCTTTAAGAAACTGAGCAGCATAGATTTAGACCAATCTTATAATTACGTTACTTTAAGTGTATCCTTTGTGAATTTTTCATTAATGTTAGTCATTGTTTTCAAATAGCTGGTAAAATTTTTATTCTTAAAAATATCTGAATGGGTGCTTAAGATTGCTTACTTCTAGATCGAATACACTTAATGTGGTTTTGTATTACCATTGTTACTAGCTGTGCGAGAAAACAAAACGTAACTGTGGATCTTCACAAGTAACGAGTTTAAAATATTCGTATTGTTTAAATTGGTAATACTAAAAGCTGTTTCCAGTTATTGCAGTAGTAAAGCACAAAAGCCTCAAAAATTAATCTTTAATTCAGGACAGTATGGTATTTATTTTGTTGACGCTTTACTATAGTAAGTAAAAAATGTTAAGGATGCCCTTAACGCTTCTGCTGTTACTCTGTCGCCCAAATTCACGTAACCTATGGTAAGTGACCAAGTTAACGCTATTTATTTGACTAAATGATGATGTACCTTACTGGCAAATATCAGTTACCAAGATCATCCTCGGATTTCTACCAATTGTCCCACAAGCGCATATTCCTGGCACGAGAACTAAACGCTTTAGCACTATAGGCAGTCATGTCTTGGGCGCTTGCAACTGTTCACCTGCACACACCCTGACAAACCTGCGGTTAATGAGGATCCGCCAACTCTCCGTTTATCGCGCAACTATCAACTAATACGAAGGGAGCACGTCAGGTGCCATGTTTTACTTGCAGGAACTCTGTTTCTCATCGACTGTCGCTGCCGTGACGAAAATGGTTCCCTTTCTTACACATTTCTTAGACGAAATTGTTTTCCAGATTAACATAAAATACTATCGATTCGCCAGGCAACGGAGCTCTTGCTGCCCGCCGTCCATTGCGCTGTGCATGCTGTCATCTGATAAGTCAACACATTGTAGCAGAAGTATGGTAGCTGTGGGGAGACATGAATTTGACGGTTGACATTAATAGGGATTCGATAAAGGCGTTAATAATGAATAATTGGTAGAGCGAAATCTACTGTAAGACTGGTTTTTCAGTACTGTTAATTTTCGGTCCCTTTTTATTGGCTGTTTTACACGAAAACTTCTTCCATTACCTTCTCACTGTATTGCATGTCTTAGATATCAATCACAGAGTTCTTGAGAAGACAACTGATGGTCGGGGGTGGTACAGCAATTTCGGAACGTAAAGACGCGAGGCAGGCTTTCGGGCGCGGAAATCTCCACGCAGCAGACGCCACAACACATCGCTGGTGAACGAGGAGAGGGGTCGGGCGACGAGACGATGAAGTGGGGCGGACAGGACGGCAGTGGGGGGATGGGGGGAGGGGGGGACAACAAAATGGGATCTCAATTACAGGCGCCCCCATCAATAACTTCGGCTCCAGTTTGCGGAGACGACGCGCCTCAAGGAGGCTGCAGGCTGACGAGCGAATGAGCAAGCGCGGCCGGTGGGCGGCGCAGCCAGCCTGTCAATGGCCCGTGAAATATTCACTGTGCGGGGGCGGCGAGGCGATACACCTGCTGTCGCCCGAGCGGCAGCCGAGTCTGCTGTTGCGTGGTACACAAAACGGTGCTGCTCCCTCTAGGCTTGCTTGTCTTAGTGTCAAGAAGCTGTATCCACTGTGTGAAACGCCCTTTAGGAGATGTGGTGCCATCCGTGCAAGTTATCAAAGCACTCCCCGAGTGTGGGAAACACATGGACCCTCTCGACCGATAGCAGTAGTTTGTTTCCGAGTGGCACAGTTCTTGTTCTCATGTTGCTGTCCACAGTACAAGTCTTCATCTGCATCTACATCTACATGATTACTCTGCAATTCACATTTAAGTGCTTGGCAGAGGGTTCATCGAACCACAATCATAATATCTCTCTACCATTCCACTCCAGAACAGCGCGCGGGAAAAACGAACACTTAAACCTTTCTGTTCGAGCTCTGATTTCTCTTACTTTATTTTGATGATCATTCCTACCTATGTAGGTTGGGCTCAACAAAATATTTTCGCTTTCGGAAGAGAAAGTTGGTGACTGAAATTTCGTAAATAGATTGTTTGGACTCTGCTACTCACTCCAACTGCCATCTAGTGGCAGCTTCAGACTGGCCAGGTCAGACTGTCCAGTATAGTCTGCTCCCTGTCGGAAGAATTTGCAACCCATGTGCGGAAGTGGACCTCCCAGGTCCTTTGTGTGCGCAGGTTGGATTAGCCGTTGTAACGGCCGAGCAGGTAGCTGCGAGACCCCGTAGCGGACGGGCGTGTATGTCTTCCAGCTAAGCCAGGAGCTGCAGTTAGCGCGCTGCCTGTGCAAGTTGTAACGTTTAATGTAATAAACAATTACAACAGACAACTTGTTCCGTCTAGTTATTGTGAATGGAAACAAGGGGAGGACAGTTAGTTCTCTCGCACTATACATTCACACTCCAATGTGCCACCACGGAAAGAAGAGCCCGTGCGCACATTTTTTGGTCCTCCGGGCCGGACACAGTGACCACGCGGAATTTACGTTCGCGCGGACTTATTTTCCGGTATTTGTGAACTTCTAAAAAACTACGTGTGAGCTGCGCACGTTATCGGTTTCGTTGTTGACTGCTATCGAGTGTCCCAAGGCCTGTTCGGCACTTCGACAATAACAGCCTTAACAACGGCGATCGGGGACATATTTGTGAACATTTTATGTGTCTCTAATTCAAACGCGGGAGGCACAAAAACGTGTCGGTGCAGCATCATCCGTGACGCCACCTCCTGCTCCCACCGAAACTTCGCGCCGTCGGAGAATGCAACACCTGCCACGCCAGCTGCCAGTGTCCGTGACGCCGCTGCTGTTCCAGTCCGTACTGCCGCTGCAGCCAGGTAAGTGCAACTGTTGGCTTCCTGCTATCATCTTCCTGGTCCTAAAATGGAGCCCTCCGAGAAAACAAAAATAGTCAAGCAGAGAGGTGTAGCAAAGGCCGCTCTCGCGCGCTTAGCGAGCTTTGTGCAGTCTGCGGACAGTGCCAGCATCGAAATGTTGGAATCAAAATTAAATCGATTGACTCGGATTCGGACTGATTTTGAGTCGTCTCAAACACGGCTGGAAATTGAAGACGAATCAGCAGATCACAGTAAGGACAGGGCAGAATTCGAGGATTCGTGGGACTTTGTTGAATCCACTCTCAAGGGTTCAATGAAGAGGTACACCCAGCTTCCGCAGCCTTTGGGCTCGAATCCATCAGGCAGCGTCAGTTCTTTGAAACTACCCGCTATTAACTTGCCAAATTTTGAAGGTGACTACCTTAAGTGGTCATCATACAGGGATACGTTTTTGAGCCTCATTATGAATAACAATTCCATTGATGACGTTCAAAAACTTCACTACCTTAATTCGTCCTTGCGAGGTGAAGCTAAAGACCTTTTGAAACATATACCTGTCACAGCAGGAAATCTAGCGATAGCCTGGGGACTTATTATGCAGAGGTATAATAACCCAAAAATAATTGCAGCCAGACATGCTAAGGCTTTGTTGGCCTTGCCTACAGTCGGCCACGGCGCAGAGAGCGATTACAGGCAATTAATTAATCACGTATGCAGCCATTTGAAGGCCTTAGAAGCTCTCAAACCTGATGTTCCACTTCATGAAGTTATTCTTTCGGAAGAGATTCTGTCCAGTATGCGACCCACAGATCGTCATGAGTGGGAGGTAAAGATGTCTGGGTCGACATTCACCACATTAAATCAACTAATAGATTTTTTGGAAACTAAATGTCAGGCCCTTGAGTTGATCAGGTTCAGGGATAACACCTCAAGGGATTTGCAAGGAAATGTTAATAATTTAAATCAAACAAAACATGTGAGGAGGGCTCATCTCGCTAATGCTGATGCTGAGGAATCATGTAATTTTTGTAGTGAACCTCATACTATCACTAAATGCAACGGGTTTCAGGCACTAAATGTCGATGAGCGGCGGGCATATGTGACAAAAAATAAGCTTTGTTTTTTGTGCATCTGCTCTGGTCATTTCTCGACTAAATACAGGATTTCTCCTTGTAAGACCTGTAAGGGAAGGCACAACATACTGCTCCACAAGCCTGCTGAACCAGGGAATGGGCAGAATAGTAAACCAAGAGGCCATTCCTTGGCCCATCAAGCTACAAACGGGAAAGCAAACATCCATTGTAATGTTTTGTTGGCAACAGCTGTTGTCAACATTAAAGACAGCGTGGGTAGACAGCAGGTTTGCAGAGTTCTGCTAGACAGTGCGAGTCAGCTATCTTTTATATCTAAGGGCATGGCGGAGAAATTAAAACTGAAACGAAGTAAACATTCGTTTCCTGTGAAGGGTATAAACAATGCCTTTGCAGCCTCAGTGTCTTACACTTGTGATGTTGAACTGTCGTCTAGGGTCAACGACTTCCATATCAGAACCACTTGTGCTATCGTAGATCATGTCACCTGTGACCTACCAGCGAGCAAGATAGACACAAGGTCCTGGAGTGTCCCCTGTAATCTTCCGCTCGCTGATCCAGAATTCAACAAGTAGATTTAATTCTTGGTGCTGAGGTTTTCTTTGACGTTGTTTGTAAGGAAAGGCTGGTGAAACCAAGTCATCCTTCACTGGTCGAATCAAGATTTGGCTGGATTTCGTCTGGTAGGATGCCTTCACCAGCATGCAACATGCCTCGTTCTACAGTGACCTCGTGCTTTGTTAGAGGTGACAGTTTAGATGCCAAACTGCAAAGGTTTTGGGAGTTAGAGGAACTGTCTACGAAAACGATGAGTAGGCAGGATAAAATATGTGAGGCTCACTTTCAGCGCCACACCGCACGAGATGAAGAAGGGAGATTTGTGGTTCGACTGCCAGTGAAACCTGACTGTCAATCATTAGGCGAATCACGACAACAATCATCTCGGAGACTTGCGCATCTTGAGAGGAGGTTTAAAAGGCAACCGAATCTGCAGAAGGAATATGCTGCATTCATGCATGAATATGTCGAATTGAGGCACATGGAGATCTCTAATCCTCAAGGTATTATTGGTCCAAGGTGTTACCTTCCACATCATGCTGTCTTCAAAGAATGCAGCTCCACTACTAAGTTGAGGGTAGTATTTGATGGCTCTGCTGCCACTTCTAATGGAGTATCTCTTAATGATATCTTGATGGTTGGTCCCACTGTCCAGCCAGATTTATTTTCCATTATTATAAAATTTCGCTCTTTTAATGTGGCTCTGTCAGCTGACATAGCAAAAATGTATCGCCAGGTGTCTCTCCATCCTGATGATAGAAACTTCCAGAGAATTCTGTGGCGGGAATCACAGTCTGAACCTATGCAAGAATATAGACTGTGTACACTCACTTATGGAACCGCTCCTGCTGCCTTTCTTGCTACAAGATGTCTTCAACAGTTGGCTTTGGAAAATCAAAACAGTTTCCAATGGCATCACAAGCCTTGATGTCTAGCTTTTATGTGGATGACTTCTTAGGTGGCTCAGCCACGGAAGCTGAAGCTCAGGAACTTCAAATCCAGCTGACTCAACTACTTGCTTCAGGGGGGTTTCCACTGAGAAAATGGTGTTCCAATAGTCACAAGGTCATGGAAAAAATTCCTGTGCAGGACTGAGAAACGTCTTTACCTTGTCATCTTACTGGTGAACAAGCCATAAAAACGTTAGGGATACTGGTGAACAAGCCATAAAAACGTTGGGGATATTATGGCACCCTGGCTCCGACACATTCCAGTACCATGTACACCTGAAGAGTCTTCGGCTCTCAAAGGTTAGCAAACGCAGTGTCCTGTCTACAATAGCATCAATCTATGACCCACTGGGGCTTTTAGGTCCAGCAGTCATAAGATGTAAATTGTTCTTGCAGCGCTTGTGGCAACTAAGCCTTGATTGGGATGAAATTCTTCCATCCAACCTCACTGATGAATGGAACGTTCTTTGTGTGCAACTGCCTTCCCTAAATGGTATTTTCATTAACAGGAAGATTATTCCTTGCCCCCAGCATGTTAAATTAGAAATTCATGGGTTTTGTGACGCTTCACAGTTGGCATATGGGGCGTGTGTATACGTCAGATGTGTTCTTCTCAATAACAGCGTGTTGGTCTCATTGGCTGCAGCCAAGTCTCGGGTTGCCCCTGTAAAACAACAGTCTCTTCCACGACTGGAATTATGCGGTGCGCTACTTCTTGCCCGACTCATTCACAAGGCGTCCAATGCCTTAGGCATCATAGATAGTGGCGACATTCATTTGTGGACAGACTCCACAATAGTTCTCTGTTGGCTGCAGCGTAGTCCTTGTCACTGGAAAACCTTTGTTGCTAACAGAGTCTCTGAAATCCAGGAACTGAGTTCAGTTGCCAACTGGAGACATGTCAAATCAGAGGATAATCCTGCTGACCACTTATCATGTGGTATTAATCCAGCTGCCTTGAGTTCACTTGTTCAGTGGTGGTCTGGCCCGTCATGGCTATCCACTTGCGACCTCGACTGCAACACTTGCACTCCACTTAGTGTAGAAGATGTGCCTGAGAGAAGGTGTACACAAGTATCCTTGGTGTCTGTCATTAATCTTGATGATGAACTGTTGTGTAAATATTCATCATTCAAAAAAACTTACAGAGTTTTGGCCTATGCACTGAGGTTTGCTAATAACACTAGGCTTCAGAAATCAGACAGGATAACTGGGCCACTCACTCCACAGGAATGCCACAACGCTATCAAAAGGGCATTTGGCGCAGCTCAACACAGTGAATATGGTAAAGAGATCGCTTTGTTGAAGGCCAGCTCCCCTATTCCACATTATAACGAATTAAGGGATTTGCACCCGTTTGTTGATGCCGAAGGTATTTTACGAGTGGGAGGGAGATTAATGAATGCTGATGTACCATATGATGAGTGCCATCCTATTATCGTTCCGCCTAAGCATCATTTGACAAAAATTCTCATTATAGATGAACATGAAAATCTGTTGCACGCTGGGTCACAACTTTTGTTGGCTATGTTGCGTAGGAGGTTCTGGATCCGCAATGGGCGTAACACAGTCAAGGGAGTTATCAGAAAATGTATAAAATGCTTTAGGCTTAAGTCCAAGACAGCAGTTCAACTCATGGGTCAGCTACCTGCAGCTAGAGTAAACCAGTCTCATCCATTCCAGCACTGTGGAGTAGATTATGCAGGCCCTATTGCTGTTAAGCATGGTGGAAGGCGGAGTAAAGTTACCACCAAGGCTTATATTGCTTTATTCATTTGCATGGCAACCAAGGCCATCCACTTAGAATTAGTTAGTGACTTGGTAACAAGTTCATTTTTGGCCGCCCTCAGGAGATTCATTGTAAGAAGAGGGAAACCTTCTCACATGTACAGTGACAATGGTACCACATTTGTAGGTGTAGACAATGAGCTTAAACGTTTTCTCTCCAACGATGTTACTGTTGAAGGTGTGGTGAATTATTCGACCTCAGAGGGAATCAGTTGCAGGTTCACTCCACCTCGTGCCCCTCACTTTGGTGGACTCTGGGAGGCAGGAATCAAATGCATGAAGTCGCATCTCAAACGCGTCATCGGCAATGCAGTGTCGACATTTGAAGAACTGACTACTGTGTTAATTCAGATAGAAGCACGCTTGAATTCAAGGCCATTGTGTCTTCTCTCTGATGACCTAGATTCTCCTGCTGCTCTCACTCCTGGTCATTTCCTAATCGGACAGCCCCTTTGTGCTCATCCTGAACCCTCTGTCCTTGAGGTTCCCGCCAACAGGTTGCACAGATGGCAACTTGTGCAGCAGTTGCATCAGTCCTTTTGGAAGAGGTGGTCCACAGAATATATACATGATCTGCAGCAACGCAAAAAATGGACATCGGAAGGAGCATGGCAACCCCAGATCGGCGATCATGTGCTGGTCAAGGAGGATAATTTTCCTCCCTTGGTGTGGAGGCTGGGTGTCATTGCCCAGCTGTTTCCCGGTCCTGATAAGTGTGTGCATATGGTAATGGTAAAAACTGCTAATGGGCATATTAAGAGGCCTATAGCAAAATTGTGTCCCCTACCTAAACAGTGAATCAGTTAAGTGTTCCCTCAGATCTGTGTAGTGATATATGATACAGAGCCACTGACAAATTGTCATTTACGGGAATAACCTCATAATTCATAAAATCAGGTTGGGAGGCTGTGGATGTTTCGTGTGGACTAACTGCTGTTAGTATTGATTTCATGTTTTTAAACAGTATAATATTAATACTCTATTGTTTTGTGTCCTGCATGTTAGTACCCATCGTGTTTCACATGCAGCATGACAGTGGTGTTTGGTGATGTGGGCATCCCAAATGTTAGTATATTCATGTTTTATGTGCATTGATATTGTGTCTAGTTATATTTTTATTGTTTACTTGTTTTGGTCTTGATGTTTGTTAAAACGTTGGTTATTTGTAAAAAATGTTAGTGTATTCATGTTTTATGTGCATTGATCTTGTACCTAGTTATATTTTTTATTGTTTACTTGTTTTGGTTTTGTTGTTTGTTAAAATTTTGGTATTTGTAAAATGAGAAAACTCATTTTAGAGTGGGAGTATGTTTGGACTCTGCTACTCACTCCAACTGCCATCTAGTGGCAGCTTGAGACTGGCCAGGTCAGACTGTCCAGTATAGTCTGCTCTCTGTCGGAAGAATTTGCAACCTATGTGCGGAAGTGGACCTCCCAGGTTCTTTGTGTGCGCAAGTTGGATTAGCCGTTGTAACGGCCGAGCAGGTAGCTGCGAGACCCCGTAGCGGACGGGCGTGTATGTCTTCCAGCTATGCCAGGAGCCGCAGTTGGCGCGCTGCCTGTGCAAGTTGTAACGTTTAATGTAATAAACAATTACAACAGACAACTTGTTCCGTCTAGTTATTGTGAGAGGAAACAAGGGGAGGACAGTAAGTTCTCTCGCACTATACATTCACACTCCAATGTGCCACCACGGGAAGAAGAGCCCGTGTGCACATAGATCTCGCCGCGACGAAAAACGTCTTTGCTTTAATGACTTCCATCCCAACTCGCGTATCAAATCTGCCACACTCTCTCCCCTATTACGTGATAATACAAAACGAGCTGCCCTTTTTTGCACCCTTTCGATGTCCTCCGTGAATCCCACCTGGTAAGAATCCCACACCGCGCAGCAATATTCTAACAGAGGACGAACGAGTGTAGTGTAAGCTGTCTCTTTAGTGGACTTGTTGCATCTTCTAAGTGTCCTGCCAATGAAACGCAACCTTTGGCTCGCCTTCCCCACAATATTATCTATGTGGTCTTTCCAACTGAAGTTGTTCGTAATTTTAACACCCAGGTACTTAGTTGAATTGACAGCCTTGAGAATAGTACTATTTATCGAGTAATCGAATTCCATCGGATTTCTTTTGGAGCTCATATGGATCACCTCACACTTTTCGTTTTTTAGCGTCAACTGCCACCTGCCACACCATACAGCAATCTTTTCTAAATCGCTTTGCAACTGATACTGGTCTTCGGATGACCTTACTAGTCGGTAAATTACAGCATCATCTGCGAACAACCTAAGAGAACTGCTCAGATTGTCACCCAGGCCATTTATATAGATCAGGAACAGCAGAGGTCCCAGGACGCTTCCCTGAGGAACACCTGATATTACTTCAGTTTTACTCGATGATTTGCCGTTTATTACTACGAACTGCGACCTTCCTGACAGGAAGCCTTTTCATTACATCCATTTCAACCTCATTAATTATATATTCCAGTAGCTGAAAAACAGGGCATTGGCCTGATTTTCTTTTCGCCAATTTTGTATGAGGAACGAGGACAAAAAATTTGAAGTGCAACATCGAAAAAAAAATCGTTTCCACGTTTTAGTGAAAACACGTTTGAAATTATGCGGTAGACTCTCGGTTTGAGAGGATCCCATAAAGATTGTGTACGCTGGGCGCAGCTGCCTTGCGTGCCTACAATGCCGTTTTGTGAATTTCTATGGCAACGACATATCATAGCTCTTTAGACCGAAATCCGTAGTCTGATGACAAAGAATTTGTGACCATAGATGTGAAGTAAAGGAAATTTATTATACGGGTTGAACAGCAGAGGAGATAAACTGGATCTGTGCTTTATGGCCCTTTGTTTGCCCGAGTATTTATGTCTTGGTCAACATGACTTGTCGGTTACTCTTCGTTCTTGCTTCGTTCCACGTATTTCATTTTCCTTTCTGGTGCCAGAAACTTTTCAAGCCTCCGGTTTTCGACGGAGTTGATACTGTGTTGCCCTATTGTTTTGGGTCTCAGAGGCGAAGACTAAGCAGCCTGAACAAGGAACACAGCAGACAGCGTAGCGGAGGTCGCCAAGGTAATGCCGGCGCCGTTTTAACATTTTGGGTAATTTCCTGGGAGGGTGGCGGCCGGCGCTCTGGGGCCATAATTCCAGGCGAACCGCGGGAACAGTTCGTCTTAATTTAAAACTTCCCGCGCTGCTATTTACCAGTTGTAACGCCAGCAGAGAGCCCGCCTGAGTGCCATGCAGTCCCGCCATCTCGGTAACTTTGTCCGCGACCAGGACGCAGTTCCGACGCCGCGGAGTGGAGAAAGCTTTCAAGAGGTTACTCTGCTACTGACACACTTGTCGTCCCGGAAACCAACTGAAGCAACTACACTTTGATAAAGTATATACAAGTTGATTTAAAAAGGGCTTCAAAAGTTTGGAATAATACAGAAATTTATTGAGCTGACTTACAGAATCGGCAGGTATCTCATTTTGTAGAAAACAACCTGAAGTTTGCTTCACTCAGTGTATCAGTACTCCATCCCGTCACACGGAGCGCCAGCGTAGTGTACAGATAAAAAATCTACTTCCACTGATGCAGATCGTGCTCGCTGTGTGCTTTGGTTTCATTAAGCGAACTCTGCAACAACTGTCCGGCGCACATTTGGCAACGAGTACGCTAAAGAACCTCCAAACAGGCCTACAATTTACTCTTGGCCCAAGAACTTTGTTGAGACGGACCGTTCACTGTAACAGAAATCGCCAAGTTGCCTGCATGTTCATGATTATGTCGAACAGGTTAGGGAGATCAACGCCCGCACTCACAGAAATCAACGAGACGTGCATCCCCAGAGACTGGCATTCCGAAAAAGACTGTTCGGCGAGTAATGCGCAGATGTTTACTTTTTAAACCATATAGATTCACAATGGCACAGCACATTTGCAATGCAGATAAGGTTCCTCGTGGGAAATTCTGTGCAGAAATGTTGCATCCGATAAAGGACGACAAGGCATTCCAGAACACAACAGTCTTCAGCGATGAGTCAACATTTCATATCAGTGGCATTTTGAACATTCACAACTGCAGAATACGAGACAGCGAAAATCCACTTGAAACCCTGAAACACATTCGTGACAGCCCCAAAGTTAACGTATTTTTTACTCTTACCAGATTGAACGTGTAGTCCATCCTTCTTCATGGTGGAAACTGTAACTAGTATCGTATATCTGGAAGTGTTTGAAACCTTTTTAGTTCCACAGATCGACGAAGATGACCGAGATGGAATGCTTTACTGCCAGAAAGACAGTGCACCTCCTCATTCCCTCACACATGTTCGAGGTTTCCCCAGTAATCGCTTCCCACGTCAATGGATTATCTGTGAAGAACCAATTGCATTGTCACCTCGCTCACCAGACTTGACACCAGTGGATTTCTTTCTCTGGGATTTCATTGAACACCGTGTGTATATTCCTCCCATACCAAACAATTCGGCCTACCTGAAAACTGGAATCAACGCTGCCGTTGCATAAGTTATGCCCGTTTTGCTACAACGAGTGTGGGAAAAATTGATTAACAGTGGGATGTTTGGCTTATCACAAATGGTTGTCAAATCGAACTAAAATGACATTTCACACTTCCATGTGAAAGTCGAGGTTGTTTTCTACAATATGAGAAATCCCATCTTCCCATTCTGTAAGCTATCTCAATAAATTACTATGTTATTCCAAAGTTGTAAAGTCCTTTATAACTCACCCTATACTCTACACGTCTTGGCGTTCCATCAGGTTATACACTTCGTAACATACATAGAAATACAAGAAATTAATATATCGTGTAAAACAAATAGTGCAGTTTAAAGGAAATTGCAAACAGCAGTTAAAGTAAAATAATTATAGCAGTTTTGAGATATGATGACAAAAAATTTAATGCACTATCTTGATTTAGGGCAGCCATAAGTAGACATCTTGAATTATAAACGCCTGTCTGCTCTTGTAAATAATTTTAACTACCGGTTTCGTAGCCTAGAAGCCAGATCATCAAGTAAAATGTGTTAAATTGGAACAAAGTTACAGCAAATAGTGAGAAACAGATCAAATTATTTACGTAGTGAATAACGATATTAAAGTTGCAGTATGGACCTGACCGAACATTCTTTGTCAATGAATAAATGAGGCAGTCAGTGGATCGTCAGGTAAGCGGAAACCAAGGGTCTACGGTTCTTCAAGATTGCCTAATTTTATTAAAACTATGAGAACCGTCAAGAAATATCCTCCCAACGTAAATGTGATAAAAGACGAATAATGGGGTAGAGCACCCAGTCAAAAATAAAAAATTGAACCACCTACCATGAATCCGGAATGGACAACAGTAGGTCGAACATAGCCGGTTAACTATTAAATATAGGGACACTATCCATCGAGAGTGCCAAAAAATAATTAACACATGGGAAATATCAACAAGGATCCACTTAATAATAAAAACAGTATAAAGATGATAACTGATACGAAATTTGTGTGAAAATTATATACCATAAATAGAGGCGGGGCCGGCCGCAGTGGCCGTGCGGTTCTAGGCGCTGCAGTCCAGAACCGCGGGACTGCTACGGTCGCAGGTTCGAATCCTGCCTCGGGCATGGATGTGTGTGATGTCCTTAGGTTAGTTAGGTTTAAGTAGTTCTAAGTTCTAGGGGACTGATGACCTAAGATGTAAAGTCCCATAGTGCTCAGAGCCATTTGAGCCAATAGAGGCGGGAAAGTGGACTGAGCGAAAAGCCGTGTCGGTGGCGGAAATCGGATCTACGCATGCGTAGTGGGGCAATATTACCTATAGAAATTCATGTAGCGATGTCGCATTCGTAGCAAAACATGTTAGAATCCTGCCATGAATAACATAACACAACTATTACAGGTGACAAAGAAGCACGAACAGAACATAAGACGATTGGTCATATATTAATTAAGCCCTGCTGGGAAAAATACTTAGCTTCTTCAGACCCGAATTATGACACACGACATCTCCAGGTCTTATTTTTGTTCTCAAGCACACATGCAGCTGAAACTTTTCTGGCTTATGGTATGACGTACGAAACACATCGCACTTGCCACAGCTCATTTGTTCATCCTTCTGCCGAGCACCATGAGGTGGCAGCACTTATTGCAAACTTCCGTTTCCCTAACTGTACAGCGTGTCCCGGAGACATTAGTGTAAAGACAAATCTTTTTCCCAAATGCAAGTGTTTTCGTATGTCCTAATAACTTACTACTGCTCTACAGGTATTCATCAGGTATTAGCCAACTATAAGTTAATTTTACAGGGGATTTATAAGCTCTAATCTTCTTGGAAATATATATTATACATTAGAACTCAGTATCAACTTTGTTAACATCAGTGGTAGTGGGATTATATTTTTGTTTTTAGTTTTGTTATCAAGCTGGTTGCCTTGTTCAAAAGAACAGGTCAAAATGGTGGGCACACCTTCGTAAGGTGTGAGCAGTGCAAAGTGCTCCTTTGCTTCCCTACTGACAATACTTACTTTACACATTGCACAAAGAAGAGAATAAAATTAGGACAAGTAATATTAACTTAATATTCATCTATGTGGTGATATGAGAAGAGCAAAAATGCTTTGAAAAACTTTGCTATTGAAATTTTGTCTGAGTATTTGGAATTATTTACTTACAAATTTAGAAAGTTTTGATACCAACTGTGTATGCAGACCTACCTTGAAATGTATAGCAAATATGTGGAACATGTGTGGTGTATATGCCATTTTTTTTTTTTAATAAAGCAACCTGAAGCTGCAAAGTTGCTTGTGTAATCGTCCTCCTCAACTCCTATGGAATAAAAAAACTGGCTATGGCTTCAAAATTTTGTTGTGGGTTAATCATTTTTAACTAGCATTAACACAAAACAATTAACATAATAGGAGCCAACTTGTACATTTAATATGTGATCGGGACTCAAGAGAACAAAGCATATTAGTAAACATGTTAGTGGCCAGCGTTAACATATTGCGTAAATAGTAGAGACCTGGCCAAAAGTACTTAATGCTATAAAATCAGTGTATGTCGAAATCCAAACCATAAGCCTAAAAGCAAGGCATACTGAAGCAATAAAAATACAGAGTCATTATTCCGGTACTAAAGAAACCATTAGGTACAGGTGTAGACAAGCTTCATTGACTTTTTTTAAAAAATATAAGTTGTCCAGAATGTTACGTTGCATTTCCAGCTGTTCGTTTTCTGGAAAATGTTTAATGGACCTCATAATTTCCACTTCCTAGAGGATGTCAAAAAGGACAAGTTTGAGGTCACTCAATACGAATTGTAACTGTTCCGCATATCCATAACACCTAATACGTGGAAACCAGCACTATTCAGGAAAAAAAGGGCATGCAAACGCAAAGCAAACGCAACAAATGAAGAGCGTGCCCATTTTGTAGGAAGAATATTTCATACAAAGTATCAGAAAGAAATTTTAAAAAATGCAGCTTCACAAAAAATAGTACTAGAAGAGCAAGTGCTAATCATAAGCTACACTGTATCCTTTAAAATAAGCACCAGAAGTAATAGAAAATTAGGAAATTTTACTCATTGTGCGTATACAGTGAAGTAGGAAGGACTCGTGATTATATTTTGTAGGTGGTTTGGGGGTATACTGGGCGCTACATTGGTACAGAGAGCTCCCACCTTTCGCAGCAAAACTGGCTGGGCATAGAGTGGAAGTGAGTTTGGATTACGGATATAGGCACGTCAACCGGTGATGCTTCAACTCAGTCCCAGAGTTCATCAACCGTAGTGCCTGATGAGTGATGTGGCTGTCTCTCGGAAATGCTCGAAAGCCTATTTTCAGTGGGTGGCAGACCTGGAGGACACGCTGGTTTCTCGAACAGCCTCCGCATCGAGGCAGGTCAGGACATAGCGCACAGCATGCAGCCCTAAGGTATATTTCTACAGATAACGACACAGAGACGTTGATGGTAGGACTCAGGCTTAACACATCAGAAATATAACGCTTGCTGTGATAACCGGGATGTTCGTGCTGTGTATTCAATGGCGTCGCTGTAACTGCCTCTATGGCTACGACGGATAGTATTCTGCAGAAATCATTCTTCTCTGGTCCTCCACACGGGGAAATTTCCATCATTGAACTGAGAACCGAGAAATGAAAAGCCGAGTCGTGTCCGTTGGCCACACCGTTTTCCAATGACGCATCAAGTGAAGATGCAGAAAGGGTATTCCAGAAGTTGTCGCACTGTGCAAGTGGACACTTGTCTTGCTGTAAAGAAACCCATTTCATAAGAGTACGCGACGTGCCAGAGCGAATATACACGGTGAACGGCCAGTGTCTGTCCTCTCTGGTGCTAGTCGTGTGTCTGTTAACATCTTGCTGGCATTGAGAGTGGCTCTCATGAATCAATCGGATCCAATATTCTCCTGACAGCTATCCCAACCAACGTGAGCTGAAATTTCGTGGACGATGAAGCACCACGATCAAATCGCTTTCGTAATGGTCACGTGCCTGTAGTCTTTTCTCCTTCTTACACGTTTCATGATACGCTAATCTTACAAACAAACAACATTCAAATGTGATTTCTGAATGTAAAATCCTTTGATTATCCTTAATTATTTGTATAACGTGGGCAATAAAATCGCCTTATATTTTTTGTAGATGCACTGAAGCCCTAATCGTTTGCACATCCAAAGTGTCAGTACACTTTGTACAAACATGACATTCGTCGTGTTTTGTGGTATCGCCGGCCGCTGTGGCCGAGGGGTTCTAGGCGCTTCAGTCCGGAACCACGCTGCTGCTACGGTTGCAGGTTCGAATCCTGCCTTGGGCATGGATGTGTGTGATGTCATTAGGTTAGTTAGGTTTAAGTAGTTCTAAGTCTAGGGGACTGATGAGCTCAGATGTTAAGTCCCATAGTGCTTGGAGCGATTTGAATTTTTAACCTGTGGTAACGTGACATGCTACTACTACAGCTGCATCATACCCCATTTCGCGCTACAGAATATTTGATAAAAATGAAATAAACCAAAATTTAGCTGAAATGATAATTAATTTGGTTTTTAGAATGAGATTTTCACACTTCAGCGGAGTGTACGCTGATATGAAACTTCCTGGCAGATTAAAACTGTGTGCCGGACCGAGACTCGAACTCGGGACCTTGCCTTTCGCGGGTAAGTTCTCTACCAACTGAGCTACCCAAGCTTGGGTAGCTCAGTTGGTAGATCACTTGCCCGCGAAAGGCAAGGTCCCGAGTTCGAGTCTCGGTCCGGCACACAGTTTTAATCTGCCAGGAAGTTTCAGTTAGGTTTTTGCTGGGCGCTATGCCTGGTCGTCATTAATCTAACCGACCGTCACCCCCTCGCTGAAATAACGCTTCCGTATGTGGAAAATAGATCTGAATAACTAAGCGGTGAACATAAATAGTAATTTCAAACATCAGTTTATTGAAACAAGGAAAATGGATAAATATTCTTGGCTCTCAGGCAGCTTTGTCTGGACTGACACGGGTCAATGACTGTGTTTACGGGACGACGTTGCCTCTTTGATGAGCTGGGTTGGCACATTGATCTCGGCCACGTCTTATATTGGCTGTCGATGGGTAATAATTGTCCGTCGGAGGACAGTGATGTGCGGCGGCGCGGGTGATATATCTCCGTGAACGGTGGGCACGTAGCGAATGATTGGAAGCGGTCGCCAGTTGAACGCTTCCATTCTTTTGTGCGAGTAATGCACATTAAGTCCCTTACCCAGCGAACGAAGCTACTCGCCATTCAACTAGTAAGCCATCGGCAATCACACACTCTAACATCAAGATGGGGCTTCAGGTAAGAACGGAAATATTTAAAAAAAAAGCCAGACAAGAAAGTGATTGAACATAGCATAAGATGGAATGGAATGGAATGCAATGATACATAGAGCAGAATTGCAAAATCAGGTCTTAAGAGATCGGAAGTGATCAGGTTGGCGGTGTTCATGAGAATGACTCGTTGGCAGCAGAATGAAAATTCAGCAGTGATACGAGACTGAAAAGCAGCGTCCTGGTCAGTGTGGGAAAACGAGCCACAGAATCGAAGATAGTCGAAGATTAGTGAAAACGAAAGTCAGGCTGGAATGAAATCCAACATAGACTTCTGGTGCCAAACAGACCCGAACTATTTGAAACAGTTAACGCAGAACAGGAAATCAGCTATCATAAAGTGGTTACAGCATCGGTGATTTCAGCCGTAAATAGAAATATTAAAAAAGATGGGAAGATTTTTCTGTCTAGCAAAAGTGACAAAAAGCAGATTTCAGAATACCTGACGGTTCAACACAAAAGTTTTATCTCAAATACAAATAATGTTGAGGATCAGTGGACAAATTTCAAAACCATCGTACAATATGCATTAGATGAGTATGTGCCAAGAAAGAGATGGGAAACAGCCTACGTGTTACAACAATCGGGTTAGAAAACTGCTGCGGAAGCAAAGGGAACTTCACAGCAAACGTAAACATAGCCAAAGCCTATATTAGACAAACAAAAATTACACGAAGCGAAATGTAGTGTAAGGAGGGCTATGCGAGAGGCGTTCAGCGAATTCGAAAGTAAAGTTCTATACACAGGCTTGGAAGAAAATCCTAAGAAATTTTAGTCTTATGTCAAAGTGGTAGGTGGATCAAAAGAAAATGTCTTGACACTCTGTGACCAAAATGGTACTGAAACAGAGGCTGACAAACTAAAGGCCGAAATACTAAATGTCTTTTTCCAAAGCTGTTTCACAGAGGAAGACTGCGCTGTAGTTCCTTCGCTATCTTATCGAACAGATGACAAAATGGTAGATATCGAAATAGATGACAGAGGGATAGAAAACAAAATCGCTCAAAAGAGGAAAGGCCGCTGGACCTGATGGGATACCAGTTCGATTTTACACAGAGTACGCGAAGGAACTTGCAGCGGTGTACCGTAGGTCTCTAGAAGAGTGTAGCGTTCCAAAAGATTGCAAAAGGCCACATGTCATCCCCGCTTTCAAGAAGGGACGTCGAACAGATGTGCAGAACTATAGACTTACATCTCTAACGTCAAACAGTAGTAGAATTTTGGAACACGTATTATGTTCGAGTATAATGACTTTTCTGGAGACTAGAAATCTACTCTGTAGGAATCAGCATGGGTTTCGAAAAAGACGATCGTGTGAAACCCAGCTCGCGCTATTCGTCCAAGAGATTCAGAGGGCGATAGACACAGGTTCCCAGGTAGATACCGTGTTTCTTGACTTGCGCAAGGCGTTTGATACAGTTCCCCACAGTCGTTTAATGAACAAAATAAGAGCATATGGACTATTAGACCAATTGTGTGATTGGATGGAAGAGTTCCTAGATAACAGAACGCAGCATGTCATTCTCAATGGAGAGGTCTTCCGAAGTAAGAGTGATTTCAGGTGTGCCGCAGGGGAGTGTCGTACGACTGTTGCTATTCACAATATACATAAACAATCCTTGTGGCTAACGTCGGAAGTTCACTGAGGCTTTTTGCGAATGACTATAGTATATCGAGAGGTTGTAACAATGGAAAATTGTACTGAAATGCAGGAGGATCTGCAACGAATTGACGCATGGTGCAGGGAATGGCAATTGAATCTCAATGTAGATAAAAGTAATATGCTGCGAATACATATAAAGAAAGATCCTTTATCATTTAACTACAATATAGCAGGTCAGCAACTGGAAGCAGTTAATTCCATAAATTATCTGGGAGTAGGCATTAGAAGTGATTCAAAATGGAATGACCGTATTAACTTAATCGTCTGTAAAGCAGATGCCAGACTGAGATTCATTGGAAGAATCCTAAGGAAATGCAGTCCGAAAACAAAGGAAGTAGGTTACAATACACTTGTTCGCCCACTGTTTGTGGGATCCGTACCAAATAGGGTTGATTGAAGAGATAGAGAAGGTCCAACGGAGAGCAGCGCGCTTCGTTACAAGATCATCTAGTAATCGCGAAAGCGCTACGGAGATGACAGATAAACTCCAGTGGAAGACCCTGCAAGAGATATACTCAGTAGCTCGTACGGGCTTTTGTTGAAGTTTCGAGAACATACCTTCACCGTTGAGTTAAGCGGTATATTGCTCCATCCTACGTATATTTCGCGAAGAGACTATGAGGATAAAATCAGAGGCATATCGAGAATCTTTCTTTCTACAAACAATACGAGACTGGAATAGAAGGGAGAACCGATAGAGGTACTCAAGGTACCCTCCGCCACACACCGTCAGGTGGCTTGCGGGGTATGGATGTAGATGCAGATGTACAATACCAAAAGGTGCAATATGGAAGTGAGTGTCTTAAACAAAAGATCGGATCACCACAAAGTCGGCAATATGGATTTTTCCGGGACGATGTCTCAGTGCCAAGTACGACGAGCAGAGACGAAGTCCCGTCCACTCCACTGCTCGGCAGTTTTGAATTGTGTATTTCAGAACGCTCAACTTCCATCAGTGGCTGAAGATATATCAGTCCCAACCAACACACAACTCCTGCTCAGTTCTCTTCCTTTCCTTTCCTCGTTCCAGGATGCCAACTTCCAGCTGGTTTATCGCAAAAGTCGCTAACAACTTCTGTTTGCAGCCGGTCCTAATCGACCCTCGCGTCCTCATGTACTGAAAACGTACCGCGCTGCGTGAGAGGACCTCTTTTGGCGCAAGGCTGGCGTTCTGTGGCGCCAAGTGACTGTAACAAACGATCTTAGTGGACGCTGGATATCTGAAAACTTGCAGGGAAGACCCCAAACCGCTGTATTTGTGTGAGAAGCATTGTATTAGCTAAATGATGCGCTTCCCTAGTGAAAGAGTACTTAAACTTTCCCGAGATGCAGTGGTCTCAACCTTACAGATTCATATCCTTTCTCTCGCGTGTACTAAGCTGGCCGCACGTCGCTTTTGTCAGTTACCAGCCTTTCGCCGAAAGGTCTCCAATAACGTGCAATAACGTGTACAGAAAGACAGCCGACACGTGATTAGTTGCAGTTTCTGCATGGAACGACCTTCCTGCACTCAGAACTATAAGCTGATAACCTAAGGTCACACCTTAAGTGAACTCAAGATTATACAATAGCAATCACAAGAAAATTCCAAATCAATTTATCAAGATAATACAGCACCATCCAGGAAGTAGATCGGTGACCACACAATTTCCAAACATATTCTGCATCGATACCAAGATACACTTCACCGATGGTAGTTGCACTACCAGAAGGACAACGTGTTTGCAGGCCGATGTGTTCCTTGAGCGAGCTCAGAAGTGAGCACCGCTTGTGCCACAGAGACGCATCCAGAATACCGAAATTATACACCAAGGGGCTATATTCCTATTTCTGTAATTAGCTTAGGGACTGGAGCTTAGCTAACAACACTTCTCATACTCTGACTCCAAGCTAAACGTCAGAAATCAATAATTGTCGCAATCGTTGTGAGAAGCTTATTCATCAGACGGTTCACATTTTTTAAGCATCTCCATTGGTTATACGGTAAACTTTGTGAGTAGATAACACATTTTTCGACCGTTATGCATGCAGAATTAATTTTTCTAAGGAACACTGGCATTGGCTCTACCGCCAAAACAGAGGAACACAAACGGAAAAACAGCGTTGATTGCAAAATGTGAACACAGTGAGAATCTGTGAGCTACACGTTACATGAGATCCAAATCGCGAAAGTCTACTATACCCGGAAACCATATGCAATGACCGAAAAATCTGGCCACAAAAGTTGTGAAGAAAACGAAAAAAAAAAAAATATTTGAAATGGCTCTGAGCACTATGGGACTTAACATCTGAGGTCATCAGTCCCTTAGAACTTAGAACTACTTAAACCTAACTAACCTAAGGAATTCACATACATCCATGTCCGAGGCAGGATTCGAACCTGCGACCGTAGCAGCATCGCGGTTCTGGACTTAAGCGCCTAGAACCACTCGGCCACAGAGGCCGGCGAAGGAAATGAAGCCAGGAATGTATTCAGTGCGGATTCGATTCCGGCTACTTTTCGCATGGAAAAGAGAAGCATTTGTCATCATAACGTGCAACAAGAAATAAAAAATTCTTACTATGGTAACTGGAATAAGCCATCCTTAAGCAAAAGGTAATTCAGACAAGTATCGTCTGATAATAACTACTACAGAGTAACCGTTGCTGATGCTTTGTTAAAAACGAAAGAAAAAGAAAAGCACCTATCTCAAAGAGCTTTTCAGCTTACGGTATGCTTAACACAGAGACAATGCAGAATTACAAAAGATTGACAAAGCTAAGTGCGGTATTGATTTTCTACGCAGCATCGCACTGTTGGCACGGACTGTTATTAATGCAGAACCTAACGATTTCATTGGAACGACAACTCAAGGTTATTGCAATATTCATATAAGGATTATGTAAGTTAAGAGTATGTCATGTGTAAATTAGAGTGCAGTTCCTATTAATTCAAATAACTAATGATTGTTATAATTCAGGAAGAGTGAAGTATGATTGCAGCAGTCTAGTTACTTAATTAAATGTAACCATTACGTTATCAAAAACGAAAACTGAGAAGCGATCACATATTGGTTATTGATAACTTGATACCAGGGACTGAGTTGAATGTGTACAGCACCGAAGATGATCACTATGTGATCGAAAATCGATTCTGCTATCAATAAAACATCAATATTACGACCAACGCTGACCTTCCTTTAAGTTAACATATATGGTCGTTGTGCACACAGCACTACATGGAGTCTCCAATCAATAAATGTAACCATATAAGTCGACCTAAGTCGAAACAAGGCCCCGGGAGTAGACAAAATTCCATTAGAACTACTGACGGCCATGGGAGAGCCAGCCCTGACAAAACTCTACCATCTAGTGAGCAAGATTTATAAGACAAGCGAAATTCCCTCAGACTTCAAGAAGAATATATTAATTCCAATCCCAAAGAAATCAGGTATTGACAGATGTGAAAATTACCGAACTATCAGTTTAATAAGTCACAGCTGCAAAATACTAACGCGAATTCTTTACAGACGAGTGGAAAAACTGGTAGAAGCCGACCTCGGGGAAGATCAGTTTGGATTCCGTAGAAATGTTGGAACACGTGAGGCAATACTGACCCTACGACTTATCTTAGAAGAAAGATTAAGGAAAGGCAAACCTACGTTTCTAGCATTTGTAGACTTAGAGAAAGCTTTTGACAATGTTGACAGGAATACTCTCTTTCAAATTCTAAAGGTGGCAGGGGTAAAATACAGGGAGCGAAAGGCTATTTGTACAGAAACCAGATGGCAGTAATAAAAGTCGAGGGACATGAAAGGGAAGCAGTGGTTGGGAAGGGAGTGAGACAGGGTTGTGACCTCTCCCCGATGCTATTCAATCTGTATATTGAGCAAGCAGTAATGGAAACAAAAGTTCGGAGTAGGTATTAAAATCCATGGAGAAGAAATAAAAACTTTGATGTTCGCCGATGACATTGTAATTCTGTCAGAAACAGCAAAGGACTTGGAAGAGCAGTTGAACGGAATGGACAGTGTCTTGAAAGGAGGGTATAATATGAACATCAACAAAAGCAAAACAAGGATAATTGAATATAGTCGAATTGAGTCGGGTGATGCTGAGGGAATTAGATTAAGAAATTAGACACTTAAAGTAGTGAAAGTATTTTGCTATTTGGGGAGCAAAATAACTGATGATGGTCGAAGTAGAGAGAATATAAAATGTAGACTGGCAATGGCAAGGAAAACGTTTCTGAAGAAGAGAAATTTGTTAACATCGAGTATTGATTTAAGTGTTAGGAAGCCGTTTCTGAAAGTATTTGTATGGAGTGTAGCCATGTATGGAAGTGAAACGTGGACGATAAATAGTTTAGACAAGAAGAGAATAGAAGATTTCGAAATGTGATGCTACAGAAGAATGCTGAAAATTAGATGGGTAAATCACATAACTAATGAGGAGGTGTTGAATAGAATTGGGGAGAAGAGGAGTTTGTGGCACAACTTGACTAGAAGACGGGATCGATTGGTAGGACATGTTCTGAGGCATCAAGGGATCACCAATTTCGTATTGGAGGGCAGCGTGGAGGGTAAAAATCATAGAGGGAGACTAAGAGATGAAAACACTAAGCAGATTCAGAAGGATGTAAGCTGCAAAAGGTACTGGGAGATGAAGAAGCTTGCACAGGATAGAGTAGCATGGAGAGCTGCATCAAACCAGTCTCAGGACTGAAGACAACAACAACATAGAAACTGTGTACAGGCTGTCATTTCAGTTACTTAGAGTGTAGTAAAGCACTTTCCAGTCACATTTCTGTGATCATCTGTCGAAAGCCTGAATAACTGTCTTTAGCAGCTGCTCTTGAGGGTGTACTGCTAACAGCAGCAGTTAACAATACACCCTGAGGAAAGCGCCTTGCAACAGTCGCCGAAAAGTCGGAACTTTACAGTTGACAATGCGGCCTCAAACCCAGATGAAACCACTGTAACAACGGCCGCGGAGGTCTACGTTTACATAGAATAGGAAACTTCATTACGGTTACCAATATGCGGCACGGTGCGTTCACCTGGTCGGACGGCGGCGGCGCGAAGCAGCCGCCAGCTTCAGCCAGCTGCCTGTAGCCGCTGTAGGACGAGGAAATTCTTGAGTATAGACTGTTCTGATCTTGTCGCACCCACGAGATTTTTCGCGGAAGGATTTTCTATTACAGGTGCTTTATAAAGTGAAGCAGATCACCTCTGAGGTTCCATCAGACTAAATTCTCCAGCAGGCACCCTAAATGCAGACTAGCACTGTAACACCCCGAGCAGAAGACAACACTTCCCCCAAACACTTTATCATCATACAGTGTTGTCAGATCGTGTAGATGATTGGACTTAAAAAATCTGAGACGCGGCCATTTTTTGTGTTATTAAGAGTACCTCAGCTGATGTTGGCCAGGTGCGGCGGGTAGGCTGTTTGTAAGTCAGCAGCATTTGAAGTGCGTGAAAGTCTATGGCGTTCCCAAACGTGCCAGAGCTTTTATGAAGAAGCTGGTGTAGTGGTTCAGTATTGAAACGTCACAGATGTGTATACTTTCCAGTGTGTTCACAATGAAACTCTTTTCTCTCTTACTACAGAAAAATACGACCCATTTTTATCAATACTTTTGAAGGAAATACTTCCAACCCTCGAAGGAGCAGAGAGAAAACACGATCCAGTGGACAGAGACTCTTAGCAACTGAGAGCTTTTGTTTAGCAAATTCTAGGTGGTGTTTAAGCTGCTGCTTCCAGTATTCAGTGTATGATCAAATCCAAATATAGAGCAATTGATCGGTAAACGTGTAAAACTGTTGTTCAGATACAAACCGCTGGTGAATTATCTGTGGAATAGGCTGTCGGACCAATCTGAAATTGTTGTTGGGGTGGAGACGTAATATTCACAAGCACGATTAGTATTCACATGAACGACTAGTACTAATGGGAAAAGGTGATTCTATATTCCTGATAGGTTGGCATATACAGAGAATTATACGGCATTTGGGGGTCCACGTTGACATAAAATATCTACCTTTTTGTTGGGCTTTGTAACCTTTGTCTGTAAAAAGAGAACCCTTGTAAAACAATTTTTTCCTTCTGTTGGTCTGTCTGTGTGTCCGACTGGGATAGACCTTTTTTTTCATGAACCGGTAGACCTATTACTTTTTCTCAGGAGTAGGTAAACCTGTCGCGTTGAAATTAGTCACATACGAAGTTCTATGGTTCCTTGCCGGTTGAAATACTTAAGACTGTAAGTCATTGCGGCCGAAAGATGCTGCCGGTGATATCACATAGTTTGACACTCGCAAACTCACGCATGAAAACATATGGGGTACTTCCTGTTGGTGTAGAATCATGAGATTTGCCAAGAAGTAATGTTTAAGAGTAAAACTGCAGGAAAAACACCGAAATGGTTCATTTGTAATTATATCACATGAAATAAATTTTTATTTTTTTATTTGTTATCCGACTACAAGTTTAAAACGAATACATTCCCGATAGTCTTGGAATTCCCATGACCGCTATTCTGCCAGTATCAATGCTTTTAATAGGCAAAAATCGTTGTGGTTCTCGATTCCTGGGACAGTTGAACTGCCTATACACATAATTAAGGTTTTGCGGATCCCTCAGATCCCGAGTCCAACTCTGCCCTGTCCGATTTTTTCTTCTACTTTTTTTCCTCTTAAATAGATTCACTGAGGTATAGCCATCATAAGTGGCCTTCGCAGAAGTTAAAATTGACTATAAATGACGTCGTCATTTTGCAGAAAGAGTAAAAGGTACTCAAAGACTTCAGCATATAGTTAATATACTCTATACAGGATGGTCGATTGATAGTGACCGGGCCAAATATCTGGCGAAACAAGCCTCAAACGAAAAAACTACAAACAACCAAACTCGTCTAGCTTGAAGGGGGAAACCAGATGGCGCTATGGTTGGCCCACTAGATGGCGGTGCCATAGGTCAAACGGATATGAACCACATTTTTTAAAATAGGAAACCCATTTTTATTACATATTCGTGTAGTACGTAAAGAAATATGAATGTTTTAGTTTGACCACTTTTTTCGCTTTTTGATAGATGGCGCTCTAACAGTCACAAACGTATAAGTACGTGGTATCACGTAACATTCCGGCAGTGCGGACGGTATTTGCTTCGTGATACATTACCCGGGTTAAAACGGACCGTTTACCAGTTGCGGAAAAGGTCCATATCGTGTTGATGTACGGCTATTGTGATTAAAATGCCCAACGGGCGTGTGCTATGTATGCTGCTCGGTATCCTGGACGACATAACCCAAGTGTCCGGACCGTTCGCCGGATAGTTGCGATATTTAAGAAAACAGCAAGTGTTCAGCCACATGTGAAACGTCAACCACGACCTACAACAAATGATGATGCCCGAGTAGGTGTTTTAGCTGCTGTCACAGCTAATTGGCAAATCAGTAGCAGACAAATTACGCTAGAATCTGGAATCTCATAAACGTCGGTTTTGAGGATGCTACATCAACATCGATTGCACCCGTACCATATTTCTGTGCACGGGGAATTGCATGGCGACGACTTTGAACGTCATGTACAGTTCTGCCACTGAGAACAAGAGAAATTACGGGACGATGACAGAGTTTTTGCACGCGTTCTATTTAGCGACGAAGCGTCATTCACCAACAGCGGTAACGTAAACCGGCATAATATGCACTATTCGGCAACGGAAAATCCACGATGGCTGCGGCAAGTGGAACATCAGCGACCTTGGCGGGTTAATGTATGGTGCGGCATTATGGGGGGATAGATAATTGGCCCCCATTTTATCGATGGCAATCTAATTGGTGCAATGTATGCTGATTTCCTACGTAATGTTCTACCGACCTTACTACAAGGTGTTTCACTGCATGACAGAATGGCGGTGTACTTCCAACATGATGGATGTCCGACACATATCTCGCGTGCGGTTGAAGCGGTATTGAATAGCACATTTCATGACAGGTGGATTGGTCGTCGAAGCACCCCGGATTTCTTTCTGTGGGGAAAGTTGAACAATATTTGCTATCGTGATCCACCGATAACGCCTGACAGCATGCGTCAGGGCATTGTCAATCCATGTGCGAACATTATGGAAGGCGAACTACTCGCTGTTGAAAGGAATGTCGTTACACGTATTGCCAAATGAATTGAGGTTGACGGATATCATTTTGAGCATTTATTGCATTAATGTGGTATTTACAGGTAATCACGCTGTAACAGCATGCGTTCTCAGAAATGATAAGTTCACAAAGGTATCACATTGGAACAACCGAAATAAAATGTTCAAACGTACCTACGTTCCGTATTTTAATTTTAAAACCCTACCTGTAACCAACTGTTCGTCTAAAATTGTGAGCCACATGTTTGTGACTATTACAGCGCTATCTATCAAACAGAGAAAAAAGTGGTCTAACTAAAACATTCATATTTCTTTACGTACTACACGAATATGTAATAAAAAAAATGTTGGTCCCTATTTTTGAAAACGCAGTTGATATCCGTTTGTTCTATGGCAGCGGCATCTAGAGGGCCAACCATAGCGCCATCTGGTATCTCCCTTCTAGCTAGACAAGTTTCCTTCTTTGTAGTTTTTTCGTTTGACGCTTATTTCCTGAGATATTTGGGCCGGTCACGATCAATGGACAACCCTGTATATGTCAAATTATTTTGCGCTTTTCAGAATAAGAGCTCACTAATGGTGGGGGAAATCTCACTGAATCTCGTTTGGATTTAATACACAAAGTACTTTGCATCAAATCTGTTCCAGAAATGTGATATCGTTGCAGAACAATTACGATTCGTGCTTCTTCGGGCTATTGGGTTAGGAATCGCTGCAGACGAGCAAGACAGCTAAGACTCCGTCGTGTGGCAGTGTGCTGTGAGTGACGGATGTTATTGCTCTCAAGTCTGGAAGATTCCTCGCAATTACGGGAACTCGGCGAGAAGAGCGCCCCGCCGGAGAGATGCGCCATCTGCGGAAAATATTTTGCCGCGCAGCCCTTAATTTGTTTAGCGGCTAATTAGTGGCGCTGGCAGCAGCAGACAGCGGGGAGCCTCCCTCGCCCCCCCCCCCCCCCTGCCCCTCAGTCAACTGTCGGCGGCAACTGTCTGACGTCACCAGCTGCCTGCTGCTCCCGCGAGAGAGTAGCAGGTCGCTCTGCGTGAAGTCTTCAGCCTCGTCTATACCGGGACGAACACAACAGGACGAGCATCGACGAATGAACATTCTCTTTGGCGCAAAAGCAAGGGAATAGCATCCTGTCGTGTTCGCTCCGTGTTTGCAGGTTCTCACTCTTCTGGTTACCTGTGTATAAGCAGATCATCAAAATTAGTTCGTGTGCTTTTCGCTCTTGCGCTCGCAATCTCCCGTCTGGAGCACGAAATGCTCTAATTATTGACGCGTTGTGTCAGATATAAGGTTGCTAATGGAAGATTACAGGTTGTCATAGCCGCTTGGGAATCCAAAAATCCACACTACAAGGTCCCGAACAAAAAGAATTTTGCATGGTAGAAAATATTCGAAGCATTCAAAGACCAAACTGCAGAATTGAACGATATGTAAGTTCTTTTCTTTAAGCAGTGCTGCACAATTTCAACGTATGTAAAGCACTGAAACATGGAACCACTAGAAGCTGCTCTCACATGTTTTTATTCACAGATAACACGACTATCTTAATTCTTAGTCTCACAGAGTCTAATGGCCCTGGACATGGGGACGAATAGATAGTAAACAACGAGCTGATCTACTGTTGGTGTGATGTTGTCGTATGCACCTACGGAAAGTGGCTGAATAATGGTGAAACCAACAGTAGTTGACATGGTCCTGGTCGTGCGCGCCTCATCACAGAGCTTGCAGCTTGCAGGCACCCCCGCCCTGTAAAGCAGGATACTCGATGATCTGCGAAAAATCTGTCAACAACAGAGTACAATATCAGTACATACACAAATCTTTCGCAGCTCACGTTGTTCATTTTTAGCCTTCGAAGTAACGAGTCTTACGTGTTGCCATGACGACCCAACGATACCGTCAATTACGATTAAACAGGGCACGGAATTATTAGGACTACACTTAGAATTAATTAATGGAAACATATCGCCTGGTCTTATGAATAACGTTTCTTGTTACACCAGATAATCGGATACGCCGTCAACCGCGTGAACTCATGATGGACGCAGACCGGCGGGGGCAGTGTTTTCCTATAGGTGACTTTCATTTCCGCTTTCATTACACCTTTGTTAGTAATGAAAGGCACCACAACAGGACAATTTCCGGACCATCTGCATATCTTCATGCATAAACTTTTACCCAACGCCGGCCGGGTTGGCCGAGCGGTTCTATGCGCTACAGTCTCGAACCGCGCGACCGGTGCGGTCGCAGGTTCGAATCCTGCCTCCGGCATGGATGTGTGTGATGTCCTTAGGTTAGTTAGGTTTAAGTAGTTCTAAGTTCTAGATGGCTAATGACCTCAGCAGTTAAGTCCCATAGTGCTCAGAGCCATTTGAACCATTTACCCAACGGCGATAACCTCTTAGAGCGGCTGGTTAATTATGCTTGACACAAGTCCACTAAAGTGCTACAGTGGTTTGAAGTGCGTTATAGTTAACTCACGCCTTGGTCTCCAAATTTAATCTATGCGTCCTCGGCCCAGGGTTCGAGCCCAGCCATTGCCACAATATAGAATTAAAGTCATCTGTAATGGCGCCAGAAGAAATCCGGCATAAGAAGTCGCCCTCATTCATCTAATGACCTTGTCAAAGAGGGCGAGGAGAGGGCAGATGTTCCGGGCACTCTCTTGCCCTTGGGCAGGGAAACTACCGCTAAAGGTGGAAAAATCATCATTGATCAACGGCATGAGGATGCAAAAGGCAAAGGAAACCGCTGGATTAAAGGCAAATAATGTTTATCCACAGGATATACGGCCTGTAATTGAAAATCATCATGATGATCTCTCCACTGGCAAAAGATTCTGGACTAGTCCCCTATTCGAATCTCCGGGAGGGGATTGCCAAGGAGGAGATGACCATGAGAAAAAGACTGAGAAACCAGCGAAGGGATAACATTCTATGAGTCGGAGCTTGGAATGTTATAAGTTTGAACGTGGCAGGGAAGCTAGAAAACCTGAAAATGGAAATGTTAAGACTCAATTCAGATATAAGAGGTGGGGGGGGGGGGGGGAGGGGTTGGAAGGGTAAGTGAAGTGAAATGGAGAGAAAACAGGGATTTCTGGTCAGATGACTATAGGTTAATATCAACAGAGATGGTATAATGGTAGAAGGATTCGTTTTGAGTTGGAAGGCAGGGCAGAGTGTAAGTTACTGTGAATAGTTCAGTGTTACTGTTATTCTCATCAGAATTGACCGCAAACCAACACCGACAACAATAGTTGAGGTATGCATGTCAAAGTCGTAAGCAGAAAATGAAGACATGGAGGAAGTATATGAGGGTACTGAACGGATAATTCAGAAGATAAAATGAGATCTAAACCTAATAGTGATATGGGACAGGAATGCTGTTGTAGGCGAAGTAGTAGAAGATATGGTTAATAGACAGTATGGTCTTGGTAACAGTAATGAGAGAGGAGTTCTGCAATAAATTTCAGTTAGTAATTGCGAATACTCTGATCAAGTATCACGAAAGGAGGAGGTGATCTTGGAAAAGGCCTGGAGATACGTGAAGGTTTCAGTTAGATTACATCATGTCAGGGAGAGATTCAGATATCAGATACTGGACTGTAAGGCGTATCCAGTAGCAGATATAGACTCATATCACAATGTATTAGCGATGAAGAGTAGGCTGAAATTCAAGAGATTAGTCAAGAAGAATCAACAAGCAATAAAGTTGGATACAGAAGTTTTAAGGGATGACGACATACACTTGAAGATCTCCAGTGGTACAGACACTACGATAAGGAATAGCTCAGTACGCAGTTCAATTGACGAAATGGACATCTCTAAAAAAGACGACGGCAGATGTTGGATGGAAAAAGATAGGTACAAAGAAAGTAAGTGCGAAGATACCATGGGTAACAGGAGAAATATTTCAATTGAGCGATGTTCTCGGAGAGTCATGAATGCAGGGATACAAGTCACTTAAGAATGAAATGGATAGGAAGGGCAGAGAAGCCAAGTTGAAGTGGCTTTATGAAAAATGTGAAGAAATCGAAAAGACATGACTGTCGAATGGGCTAATCCAGCATATACAAAAGTCAAAACGACCTTCGGTGAAATTAAAAGAAAAGGTGATAACATTACGAATGAATTGGGAATTGCGCTGTTAAATACAGAGAAGAGAACGAATGGATGGAAGCAGCACGTAGAAGACCTCTATGTTTAATGTGAAAGAATAAGAAATAGGAGTCGATATACAGTACTGGAATCAGAATTTAAAAGAGCTTTGGAAGATTTAAGATCAAATAAGGCAGGAGGGATAAATAACATTCCATAGGAACTAGTAATATCTTTGGGGTAATTGGCAACAAAACGACTATTCACGTGGGTGTGAAGAGTATGTGAGTCTTGCGATATACAATCTGACTTTCGGAAAAACATCATCCACGCAATTTCGAAGAACGTGAGATCTGACATGTGGGACAATGATTGCACAATCAGCTTAACAGCTCATATATCCTAGTCATTGACAAGAATAATATACTGACGAATAGAAAAGAAAATAGAGGATGTGTTAAACAACCAACAGTTCGGCTTGAGGAAATGTAAAGGTACTAGAGATTCAGTTGTGAAGTTGCGGTTGATAAAGGAAGCAAGACTAATGATAAAGCAAGACACTTTCATAAGATTTGTCGACTTAAAAAAGCCGTTCGAAAGTGTAAAATGGTACAAGATATTGGTAATTTTGGGAAAAAATAGGGCTACGTTATAGAGAAAGACTGCTAATATACAATAGGTACAAGAACCAAGAGGGAGCAATAGGAGTGCAAGACTAAGAAGGAAGTGCTGGGATTAAAAAGTGTGTAAGACAGCCCAACACCGAGAAAAAAAGGTTCAAGAGTGGAATTAAAATTCAAGATGTAAGGGTATCAATGATAAGATCTGCTGTGACATTGCTATCCTGAGTGAAAGTGAAACGGTCTAGTGAATACAGAATATAGATTGACAATAAATCGCCGGCCGGAGTGGCCGTGCGGTTCTAGGCGCTACAGTCTGGAGCCGAGGGACCGCTACGGTCGCAGGTTCGAATCCTGCCTTGGGCATGGATATGTGTGATGTCCTTATGTTGGTTAGGTTTAATTAGTTCTAAGTTCTAGGCGACTGGTGACCTCAGATGTTAAGTTCCATAGTGCTCAGAGCCATTTTGAGAGTAAATCCAAGAAAAACGAAAGTAATGATAAGTAGCAGAACTGAGAACAGCGAGAAACTTGACATCCGAATTGGTGATCAAAGACTAGATCAAGTTAAGGAATTCTGTTACCTAGGCAGCAAAAGAACCCGTGACGGATGGAACTAGGTGGGCATAAAAAGCAAATTAGCACTTGGAAAAAAGGCATTCCTGGCATAGAAAAGTCTACTAGTACCAAACATGTGGCTTAATGTGAGGAATTTCTGAGAATGTGCTTTTGAAGCACATGATTGCAAAGTTGTGAAACATGGATTGTGGGAAAACCGGAACAGGAGATAAACAAAGGATTTGAGATGTGGTGCTACAGACGAATGTTGAAAATTAGATGGACTGACAAGATAAGGAACGAAGAGGTTCTCTGGAGAAACGCCGAGTAAAGTAAGAAATGGCGAATATTGAAAACAAGAAGGGATAGGATGGTAGGACGTCTGTTCAGACATCAGGGAATAGCTTCCATGGTACTAGACGGAGCTGTAGAGGGTATAAGCTGTAGAGGAAGACAGAGATTTGAACACATCCAGCAAATAATTGAGGACATAGGTTGCATGTGCAACTCTGAGATGAAGTGGTTGGCACTGGAGAGGATTCCTTGGCAGGCCGCATCAAACCAGTCAGAAGACTGATGATTTAAAAAAAAAAAAAAAAAAAGGAACAGGGGAGCGCCGTATCCGCAGTCTCAAACCACCGTCTTTTAATGTATGAGAAAACCTTAGGACATTGTATACTGGGATTTACTTTATGGAATTCTGAAGTTATAAGGGAAAATGCAGAGAACATGCGTTTTCTTTTAACTGTATCGAAAGCAGGCTCTGCTAAAAAGGCCAAAGAATATGAAAACAGGTAGTCATCGAGAACGGAATCAGGCAGTGTTGTAGCATAGCCCTCATGTTATCGGGTGTATGAACATAATAAGAATTCAACCATGTAGAAATTCCGTTGAGGAATTAAAGTTCAGGGAGAAGTAATAAAAATTTTAATGTTTGCCGCTGAAATCGTAATTTTGTCAGAGGGTTTTCACATTCACTCTATCAGATTTGTCGATGACATTATGTTAGTGGCAGACACATAAAAAGAAAGAAATAAAATCCTTAAGGGGGGTAGGACGTCAAACGGTCCTACTTGGAGCAGGAGAGGTACCCCAGGACATTATATGTAAATGTATAGACAGTGGAAATTATAAAGTCATAAAACATTGTCAGCATGACCAGGATGGATTCAGGATTCACATTCATAGCAGTGCAAGTTCGAAAACATAACAAAATAGATTTGTTTTATATGTGAGATTTCATCATTTTTTCACTTACTATTGGATGCATTTATTGCTATAGGTATACTTTTCTTCACAAGTAAGAAAGATTCATCGATGAATTTTACGCAGCATACAAACCATACTTACAGGTGCATGGCACTCTAGAATTTTCCATATCTCTTTAAACCTGTGCTAAAAATTGAGATAATTAATTTAAAAAATTTGAGTTTTTTCTAAATATGAAGTATAAGATGTAACAGCTCATTTATTTTGTCACAACTTAAATAAATTCTAGAGTGCCATAACCTGTAAGTATGGTTTGTATGTTGTGCAAAATTCATCGAAGAATCCCTCTTACTTATTAAGAAGAGTGTGCCCATAGCAACAAATGCAGCCAATAGTAGATGAGAAAATAATGAAATTTAACACCTAAAAAAATTATTTTGTTATTTTTATGAACTTCGACTGCTGTAATTGTGAATCCTGAATCCTTCCTGGTCATGCTAACAAAGGTTTATGATTTTATTTGTAAAAGTATAGACATTGGAAATTAAAATGTCCTGTGGTGCCTCTCCTGCTCCAAGTCGGCCCGTTTGGCGTACTACACCCCTTAAGGCCTTAAATCAAAACATAACAAAAGTGAGAGTGAATATAAATCCAAATAAAACAAAAAATCCTGTTTATAGACGAGAAATGAGGTGGAGGTAAGACATATAAAAATAAGCAGTGAGCAAGTCGAAGACGTAACCATATGTCAGAATATCGGTAGCACTGCAGAGGAAAATAATAGGTGTCTCAAGGGAAGCAAGAGAAGAAAAGTACTGGCCGAAAGTGCCTTTAAAAAATAAAAAGAAGCTCCGGTTGAACAAGAATATCAGCTTCCACACTAAGAAAAAATTCGTAAAGACCGTTGTGCGCAGTGCTCTGACATACGAACGTGAAACCTGGATCTTAGTAAAACAGGAGAAAGCCAGACTCGAAGCTGCAGAAATATGGATCTGGAGCAGAATTACAAGTACTAATTGCACTGACAGAAAACCGAATGAGATATTTTCACAAGAAAAAGGAGAGAAGAAAAACTACTGAAAAAACCTCTTTGGATACTTCATTAGATGTGATATTCTTTTACAAAATATTTTCGACGGCAAAATCGTTAGAAAGAAAACGAAGGGACGATTTAAAAATATGATCATTGAGATGGGATGTTCTTCGTACATGGAGATGAAGAGGATTATTGAAGAGAGGAAGCTGTGGTTGCAGAGGCAAAGCATACCCTTTTGAAAGAAAGGAGGAAGTCATTTACTTGACAGATCAGTTAAATGGAACAGATTATGTCTTGAAAAGAGATTATAAAATGAATATTAGCAAATTAAAAACAAGGATTACCCTGTACAGTCCTATGAAAACAGGTGAAATAGAACGGATGTAAAACGCACACTGGCAATTGCAACAAAAGCATATCTGAAAAAGAGGAATTTGTTAATATCTACCGGGAATTTAAATGTTGAGAAGCCCTTTTTTAAGCATCTGTTTGGACTGTAGCCTTGTATGGAAATGAAACGTTTAGAGCAATAAATTCAGACAATAAGAGTAGAAGCTTTGGAAATCCGGTGCTGCAGACGGATGTTGAAGATCATATGCGTACATCGAATAACAAGTGTGATACTGAAGCGAATTTGGGAGAAAGAACATTTCGAGTTCAACTGGATTAGAAAGGGTATCGGTTGATAAGACATTCTGAGGCAATAAGGAATACTCATTTTCGTAATGGAAGTAAGTGTGGGGCTTTAAAAATGCAGAGGGACACCTTGGCTTCAAAGATGGATGATTAGACTTGAACGTCCCTTCGACAGCGTGGTCATTGGAGAACATGCTCGAATTGAGAAAGGATGGAGAAGGAAATGAGAGTGCCTATTTCGAATGAACCATCCCGGAAATTGCCTGCAGCTTTTTAGAAGATGTCCGGGTCGGCATTTGAACCGTTTTCCTCGCAGTGCGAGGACAGTATGCTAACCACGGTGTCATCTCGCTCGGGACTAGGCTTCAAAGGAGTAAGCAGATTCATTTGTACATAGGTTGCATTAGTTGTGCAGAGATGAAGAGGTTTGCACAGTATAGACTATTGTGGAGAGCCGCATCAAACCAGCGTTCATACTGAAGACGATTACAAGAGCAAACAAGCGTGCTAATTGGCTGGAACTCAGTGGGAAAGGGACTGAAGCTCCATTGTATCCGCACGGTTGGCGCACCTGAGTGGTAAATCCCCCGGAGAAGCCACAGGTTGCCGCCTGGCATTCAGGCCGGCACGACCTTTGCCGGGTGGTGGGGGCGACGGGAAGGCCGGATCGAGTGGAGGCCTCCAGGCAAGGAAAGGTCGACTCTGCTTCGTCAGCCACCGCCTCCCCGTGACCGTAGCACCTGACTTACGAGATTCGTTTGTCTGAAGAGCAAGCCCACGCTCACCCGCATGATAGCCGTGTGAATGAATCATTATTGCATTTGATGATGGGCTTTGTTGTTAATCCTTTTAGCTTCGAAATATACCCATAACATAACCGTAAACAGTCGTTTTCATAGTAATTCTTGTGGGTCACAAGGCAGCACCAAAACTTAAAGTTTTGACAAAGCTATTGTAGCTGTTTCAAACAACAGCTATCCGAACATGTTTGTGGCTTTATTGCGTTTAACGATTTTATGGTTTACCCACATTTACGAAGAGGCCGTTTTGCGGTTTGCGATTGCTACTCATGTACTGTTTATCGAATGTCGACTTACTGTACTGTAAAACAATACGGTGGAATCTTATGCCTGTACTTTGGATGCAGATGGACCACTATTCTACCTAAAGATGATATAAGACTTAAACTTCTCTAAAACAGTAGCCATTATTAATGTGATAGCTTTTGGCGATCACAAGAAGTCTTCTCCGAGTCTTTTAAGAGATGTGATGCACTGACTGGAGAAATTATCTTGGTACAAACATTCAACAATACTTGATGCCGCAATGTAGCATTTTAATTCGCTGATATCTGATGTAAAAACTGACGAACCACTGTATGCTAAATCTTTGGTTGAAAGATAAACAAAAAATGGCCAGACCTTGTAGAAATCCTATTAAAATAGCTCGCTATTTGCCACGTCAGTTTAGATGTTTGACTCGATTACATCTGAGCAAGATAATCATAATTATATGTTCCTGCTTTTAATTGAGGGAAGACCGCTTCATTTATACAAGAGCAGTGGTTCATTGGAAACTTTCTGGATCAATCTGTACATGCAAGTTAAACAAGTTTTATTTGGCGTGATTTTAAGAAAGTACAAAATCAGTTCCAATACACAAAGTGGACCCCTGTCTCTTAGGTAATACTGCAACCTCGATACGTAATTAGAAACAGGCAAAGAGAGTCAACTTAACATCCTCTACGAGAACGGAATATGTCATGCCACTGCGTGGCCCAGAAATATTGCGGCAAACTTCGAGAGGTTGTAGAGGATGTCTTTAAGAACAAATTGAGAATAGGAACCCCTGTCCGGAAGCGTCATTCAACGACGCTACAGAGCTTCGTAGTTATAGGCGCCAGCGCCTGCCAATAGGAAAACCCTTAGCAGCAAACGTGAGTTCGTATGCTGACGGGTCGTAGGCGGAGCGTCTCGCAGTGTTGTTTGTTATTCAGTGATGCGGATGATTGCCACGATCGCCAGTGGAGAAGACGGAGTTAGCTGCTGCAGAGAAAGGCCACGTCTCCTATGAGTGCAATTCTCTGTAGCCTCGATGGATGACGGCTTCGGACATGAATTTGCAGCTGCAGTTTATTTTTCTCCTGCATACGGAAAAACAGTGGAGATTTTAGACTATTCCAGGAGAAAAATAACCAGTGGGTGAATCCCGTGACCGAAAGAGACGTCCACCGAAGCAACAGAGCATGGAATTCATATAAGGCCAGGTCTTTCTACGCAGCATCCAGCTGCGTCTTCTCGACTGGCGACCACAGTAATCAGCCACGATCGCTGAATAACGAACAACATCTACATCTACATCCACATCCATACTCCACAAGCCACCTGACGGTGTGTGGCTGAGGGTACCATGAGTACCTCTTTCGGTTCTCCCTTCTGTTCCAGTCTCGTATTGTTCGTGGAAAGAAGGATTGTCGGTACGCCTCTGTGTGTGCTCTAATCTCTCTGATATTATCCTCATGGTCTCTTCGCGAGATATACGTAGGAGGGAACAATACACTGCTTGACTCCTCGGTGAAGGTATGTTCTCGAAACTTCAACAAAAGCCCGTACCGAGCTACTGACCGTCTCTCCTCCAGAGTCCTCCGCTGGAGTCTATCTATCATCTCCGTAAAGCTTTCGCGATGACTAAATGATCCTGTAACGAAGCGTGCTGCTTTCCGTTGGATCTTCTCTATCTCTTCTATCAACCCTATCTGGTACGGATCCCACACTACTGAGCATTATTCAAGCAGTGGGCGAACAATCGTACTGTAACCTACTTCCTTTGTTTTCGGATTGCATTTCCTTACGATTCTTCCAATGAATCTCAGTCTGGCATCTGCTTTACCGACGATCAACTTTATATGATCATTCCATTTTAAATCAATCCTAATGCGTACTCCCAGATATTTTATGGAATTATCTGCTTCCAGTTGCTGACCTGCTATATTGTAGCTAAATAATAAGGGATCTTTCTTTCTATGCATTCGCAGCACCTTACACTTGTCTACATTGGGATTCAATTGCCATTCCCTGCACCATGCGTCAATTCGTTGCAGATCCTCCTGCATTTCAGTCAAATTTTCCAATGTTACAACCTCTCGATATATATATAACAAAGTTACGAGACGCTCCCCCCTACGGTCCGTCAGCACACGCGTTCACGTTTACTGCCGAAGGAGTGGCGTAGTGCCACAACTTCGACGCTCTGTAGCGTCTTTGGATGACTTTTCCGGACATGGGTGCATATCCTCTGTCTTCATCATGACACCCTCTGCAACCGCTCGAAGTTTGCCGCAACATATCTGGGACACGCTGTATACATCTTTGACCAAATTTATAAGTAGATTACAAATGCACTAACGATGTGCATACCGCTGGGCAGGATGGACCACATTGTGTATAACTTCACGTGGCTCAATGTGCAGCACACCTGTGGTCCGATTATCGGCCTGTCTCTTCACTTCTCATTAAATCTCGGCTTTGCTCGGTCGCTCTCGTTATAGCGTGACATTGCATTTAACAGTGATATCCAGTATTTCCTTCCAGCAATCGGCGCTGCTTATTTTGTTCGGCACTACTTTCTTCCATTCGCCAGAATCGTGGTGTAAGCGCTACTCATTCGTAGTAAAAAGAAAGCTCACAGGTTCAGTGAATGTCTGCTCTAAGAGACGCAGTCTGTCGGTATATCTTCGCAGTACTTTAAAAATGAATAAGAATCACGCAGGAGAAGGGTAAGAACTGTCATGACGCTCTGTTGCTGTATTTCTAATGAAACATGGAAACCAAGAAGGGGTTCTGTCTCTTCATTAGATCTCTCGTTACTGCTGTTATCAGGGGTGTGGTTACGAAAGACGGCCCAGATAGGATCTCTAGCCCGGATGTTGCAACCCACATCGAGGGTTTTCGTGCAGTGTCCTAAGATACTGTGTCACGTCTGTGTCACTGAATGCCATCGAAAATGAGGAGTGTATGTAGTGTGTTGTGTTGCACTGCGTTTGAACTGAAATACATGATTGTGGAATGAAGAGGAGGGAGCGATGTTCCACACGGTACGGTGTGAGTAGGTCACTTGCTGTAGAGTTCCACAAAAGGGGTCGCCGAATTACGATACTCCTTCAGAGTTCCAGCAGAAACGAGGAATGATACTAATTTTCAGTAACAAATGCGTTATTAAAATTTGTTTTACGCACGATGTGTAGATTTCTCTATTTTCCGATTCTTTTTTTTATTTACATTGGAAAAAGGTGCGTGTTTTCACAAATAATGATGTATCGTTCGTTGTGCAGGAATCCATTGTACTGATAATGTGCAGCACATTGGCAAATTTGTTGTGGTGTTGTACTGGACGATCTTATTGTTACATTTCCGTTTGCGCTAATCGTTCTTGCATCATTCATCCCCCACCCAAGTCTGTACGGCGAATCATTGTATTGCCATGAGTTCTTTTCAGCCAAACACAGTGACGTGCGAAGACGACAGGAGATTACAGTTAAAAGTACTTCAGAGGGAGTGTTCTGCTATTTGCCTGGCAACGAAGGTATGCATGCGAAAACTTTCCTCAGATCTACGGAATTACTGACACATTTCAATTTGTTTCTACAACAGTGCTGCTCCAAATAAAAATTCGGTACCACGTTACCACATCACCCAATAAAATCCTATAAACATTGATTTTTCACGTATCCTTAGGACAAACGCACGTCCCTTTGGATACAGATTGTAACAATGGAAGAGTACTGGCAGAACCTCAAGCGGATCCGGTCACCAGACATGTGCTATGCAGTCATACAGATCCTACTAAATTACTTGTTATCACTTAACATCCACTTCTGCATTAAGATCTATACACTCCAAACGTTGTGATCTTCTCTACGATTGTCTGTCCACCTCACAACAAGCAAGTCTCTAGTGCTTGTTTAACTACCTTCGGTTTTATGTGGCCATCATTGCTACAAGTGAATCCTGCTAATACACATTAATGTAAACTTGCCTTTCCAGACAAATTCGAAGCTCAGTTTGGAAACCGTATTTATTTTAGTAAATTTCTCCACTTCAGTGGCGCGTTATTTCTTTTTGTACTGATCTAGTCATTTTCATCAAATACCATAAATACATAAAGCCATCAAATGATTTCACGTAATATGACACTATTTCTTACTTTTGTTAATGTTCCGAAGCCTTTTTTCATTCATTTCTAAATTTCCTTTATCTCTAAAACACATTTTGAACTAACAAAATTTAATATATAAGGAGCTTTGAAAAAACTTCCGTTAGAAGGCCGTACAGTCCAGGTCGGTATACCAATGAGGCAAAACCGCCGTGAGCATTGACGTAATCATCTCAGTGACACACCAGGTTGACGATACCCGTTTGATAAAACATAGGTTCCTGCTGCATGAGAAATTCCGTAATTGCCTGCTCGTCCGAAGGGAATCGTCGACCATTCTATGTCTTTTTTAAGGGATGGAAGGAGTGATAATCGCATAGGAAGGAATCAGGATTATAGGGCTGGAGTTCGAGTGTCTCCCATTTGAGTTGATGGATGAGGCTGGCGTCCCAAATCGACCGGAGTCAGGTGTCGAATTGCGACCAGCGCGGAATTCGGCACGCCATTCCACAAAGACAGTTTCCGACAGACATGCTGATCCATACACATTCTTCATTCTCTGATCGATGTCTGCCAGTGTTTGTCCTCCGGCACGCAAGAGAAGAGTAGCAGCAAGCTGGTTCTGTTTAGATGCATCTGGTAATAACTTCGCCTTACTTTACGTTTCCAAATTTACCGCACGCGTATCGGAAAAACATAAATGCCGTATTAATCCCTTGCCTACCTGTCGGTAATTATACAACCGCACCGGAGACGCGCTTTGCTGCACGTACGAAATAATAAACATGTAAAACATAAAAGCGATAGTAACGAAGACTTTATGTACGCTAATTCAGCAAGACAGATGCATTCGATGAGTATCACGTACAGGAGGAGGGGGGTGGGGGGTGCAGTAAAACTGCGATTGCTACACCAAGAAGAAATGCAGATATTAAACGGGTATTCATTGGACAAATATATTATACTAGAACTGACATGTGATTACTTTTTCACGCAATTTGGGTGCATAGACCCTGAGAAATCAGTACCCAGAACAACCACCTCTGGCCGTAATAACAGCCTTGATACACCTGGGCATTGAATCAAACAGAGCTTGGATGACGTGTACAGGTACAGCTGCCCATGCAGCTTCAACACGATACCACAGTTCATCAAGAGTAGTGACTGGCGTATTGTGACGAGCCAGTTGCTCGGCCACAATTGACTAGACGTTTTCAATTGGTGAGAGATCTGGAGAATGTGCTGGCCAGGGCAGCAGTCGAACACTTTCTGTATCCAGAAAGGCCCTTACAGGACCTGCAACATGCGGTCGTGCATTATCCTGCTGAAATGTACGGTTTCGCAGAGATCGAATGAAGGGTAGAGCCACGTGTCGTAACACATCTGACATGTAACGTCCACTGTTCAAAGTGCCGTCAATGCGAACAAGAGCTGACCGAGACGCGTAACCAATGTCACCCCATACGCTCCTGTCTGTGATGCAGCGTCCAGGGTAACTGCAGCCATGGTCTCCGAGCTGATAGCCCATCCTGCTGCAAACGTCGTCGAACTGTTTGTGCAGATGGTTGTTGTCTTGCAAACGTCCCCATCTGTTATCTCAGGGACCGAGACGTGGCTGCACGTTCCGTTACAGCCATGCGGATAAGATGCCTGACATCTCGACTACTAGTGATACGAGGCCGTTGGGACCCAACACGGCGTTCCGTATTACCCTCCTGAATCCACCGATTCAATATTCTGCTAACAGTCATTGGATCTGAACCAACGCGAGCAGCAATGTCGCGATACGATAAACCGCAATCGCGATAGTCTACAATCCGACCTTTACCAAAGTCGGAAACGTGATGGTATGCATTTCTCCTCCTTACACGAGGCATCTCAACAACGTTTCACCAGGCGACGCCGGTCTCATGCTGCTTGTGTATGAAAAACAGTTGGAAACTTTCCTCATGTCAGTACGTTGTAGGTGTCGCCACCGGTGCCAACCTTGTGTGAATGCTCTGAAAAGCTAATCATTTGCATATCACAGCATCTTATTCCTGTCGGTTAAATTTGGCTTCTGTAGCACATCATCTTCGTGGTGCAGCTATTTTAATGGCCAGTAGTGTATGTCACGTATTTTACAACAGTCTACTAAAATTACGTCATCCGCCCTGGGTAAGATTCCTATAAATTGGGTTGCCTGTATTAATGTGCGTGATATAAACTGCCCAATAGAATTAAACGATCACATTTTCGAAATCTCCGAATTATCTCTCATTTGGCTCAAAGGTGCCTGTAACGTGCCTCTGTAATGGTGCAGAAGCGTGGCGCCCTGCGACTTAAAGCTACGGCTCGGAGATGCTTCAGACAGCGAAGTGTAGACACTTGAGAACAGCTCAGAAGTTGATGTGAACTGTACGGTAAGTTAATGACGTAACATCGACACGAAAATTCACTACAGCTCAACGTCACCGTGGACGTGTCAGACGATGGGAAGGTCATCATACCTCCTCTTAGCCGTATTCCATCCCTTCATTTGACGCCTCTGCGATCGACATCGGAACCACGCGGTTCTCTCATGGATGACAGAGGAAAACATTTCGGACACACAGCCGCTCAGAATCGGCATGAAAAGGCCTCAGGGTGAAGCATAACGTGCGTCTACGGAAACCACCCTTTCCCTTGGGGCTTTGTTTCCACACATTTCAAAAATGGTTCAAATGGCTCTAAGCACTATGGGACCTAACATCTGAGGTCATCAGTCCCCTGGACTTAGAACTACTTAAACCTAACTAACCTAAGGCCATCACATACGTCCATGCCCGAGGCAAGATTCGAACCTGGGACCGTAGTAGACGCGTGGTTCCGGACTGAAGCGCCTAGAACCGCTCGGTCACAGCGGCTGCCCCACACATTTCGCTGTCGGAAAGGATGAGCCACAGGACTACGTTCTGGCCGGATCTGGCCACTGCTGCTCCACCCTGGGCGTTTCATCCCTACTTACGGGTACTGCGGGACTGCATCCTCACTGAACGGTCTCTCACTCCTTTGGAGTGTAGGGTGACGATAATTTTTCCTGTGCCATGCAGGGTGGAATCAATGAGGACATATAAAACCATTCGACGAAAATTGAATGTGACCCGAAGCAGTTCAGTTTTTATGATTTTTTCATCCTTACTTATTTGCACCCTCTATTGGCTTGATCAAGTGATGTTGCGGCATTGACGCATAAGTGAATAAAGTGACAAGGAGTCCAGCTAAGACCAAGCAGTTCGGCGACACGATCGTAACACCCTTGCACCTTCGTTGAGCACGTCGGAGATGTACGTCTCAGAAACTTCGACGCCGATTCAGTCTCGCAGCTGCTCAAGAGCCTGAAAGGAAGCAAACTTTACCTAAGGATGTCGAAGTGGTTGCTTGACCCTCAGACGCCGGTGTAGCTACTAGGCGAAACTGATGTCGAAGTTCAACAAAGGTACATGGGTGACTCTTTGCAGTTTTATCCACGTATTTGTCGATGCCAAACCCTAAAGTCATCACGAAACAAGAGGGAGCGAAAAGAGATGGTTGAAAAAGCATAAAAACACCTTTCTACATCATGCCACGATCAAATTTCGTTGAATAGTTTTGAACAGTTCCTAGTGATTCCACGCTGTACTCTACAGCAGAAATTGCTGTCACGCTACACCCCACATTTAGTGGGGTTGCAACACCGCGATGTCCTTGGAGTAGGGTTGCAACGCTCATGGGTTGGCAGCACTGGTCAGATCTGTCAAGAACGTCGTCTCGTTGCTCGTGGCACTGTGAACCGTCGCTTTCGACCGCGAAATGTCTGGGAATCAACGTCCAGGGAAAAAAGTGGTTTCATTGACACCCTTTATGCCACCCCATGAGCCCTTTTTCTGTCAATTCTGATCGACGGTGTTTGATGTTTACTCGACCACTCACACGAAAATGGCGTAATTTCAACGCTAGGAGCAGCGTTTCTCACCTCCATCGCGGAGGTGTCAAACGAAGGGGTGAAATGAGGCTGAAAGGAAGTGTGACGACCTTCTCATAGTCTGACGTGTTCACGGTGGCGATGGACAGAATTGTAGTGAAATTCGCTGCCAACTTAACGCCATTAATCCACTTAACAACTCATTTAAACTGAGCTCTCGCCGTTTTTGTGCCAGGTGTCGATACGTGGATGTGTGGGGCGTCGCCGAGCTCGCGGGTTACCTTAAGGGGCGCCACTGTTCTGTACCATTACAGAGAAATGTTGTACGCACCACTGAGCCAGAGTTCAAACTTATGCGTTGAGATGGAAGCCAGTTGCGAGGTTCCGAAAAAGTGATCCTTTACTTTTGTTGTACAGTGTATATTTCATTCACTTTAAGACAGGTGACCCAACTTACAGGATGTTTACCCAGGTCAGGTGAAGTATGTTGAGTTGCCTGCCGTAATGTGCATGAAAAATCGTCCGGGGCAGTTTTATTTTGTGCAACACGCGTATCTACATCTACATCTACATCCATACTCCGCAACGCACCTGACGGTGTGTGGCGGAGGGTACCTTGAGTACCTCTACGGTTCTCCCTTCTATTCCAATCTCGTATTGTTCATGGAAAGAAGGGTTGTCGGTATGCCTTTGTGTCGGCTCTAATCTCTCTGATTTTATCCTCATGGTCTCTTCGCGAGATATACGTAGGAGGGAACAATATACTGCTTTACTCCTCGGTGAAGGTATGTTCTCGAAACTTCAACAAAAGTCCGTACCGAGCTACTGACCGTCTCTCCTGCAGAGTCCTCCGCTGGAGTCTATCTATCATCTCCGTAACGCTTTCGCGATTACTAAATGATCCTGTAACGAAGCGCGCTGCTCTCCGTTGGAGAGGTACGGATCCGACACTATCTAAACCAGTTCCTAATTAAAATAAAATATTTCGAAATATGTGAGTGTTTTAAATTCCTGAAACCTAAAACATCGTATCGTGAGTCCTTCACTGTGATTAAATCACGTTTCAGCAACCTATGAAGTTACCTGGAGGTACTCCTCTTCATTTATTGCCAACAATTCCCTGCAATTTATAGATGCAGAAGCGTGGATCATTCGATTAGTTGCCATACTTGGACAATTTGAAGTGCGTACTGAAAGTCCTAACAACCCGCCAGGTGAGCTAAGAGAGCTACTGCGCTGCTTCCTGGACTCGGGTAGGTGCGCTGCCCCGGCGGCTTAACGACGGAGACCGGTGTGCCCGCCAGCCTGCATGTGGTTTTTAGACGGTTTTCCACATCCCACTAGGTGAATACTGGGCTGGTCTCCACGTCCCGCCTCAGTTACACGGCTCGCAGACATCTGAACACATTCGCACTATTCCATGGATTACACTCGACGCAGACAGTTGGGGTACACTAATTCCGTCCTGGGGGGTACAGGGTGGCGGCAGGAAGGGCATCCCGCCACCCCTTAAATTAACCTTGCCAAATCCGATTAACCATGCCGACCCTGCGTCACTGCGGGAAAAAGGCACAAGCAAAAAAAGAAAGAAAGAAACTGAAAGTCATAACACCTACCTGAGAGTCGTCGCTGGAGAAGATGGCGTCGAATGAGAACATCTTGGGGGCGGCGACGGCCGGGACCCGCCGCTCGTCGGCCGGCGCCTGGGCCGGCGCTGGGGGCGGCGGCTGCAGGAGCGACACCTGCTTCCGGCGCCGGTCCACCGACAGGATGGGCGTGCACGACGACGCGGACGTCGACTGGTCCGCCGTGGCGCCCTGCACTCTCAGCAGCACCTTGACCTGTGACACGGAGGTGCCCACTGTAGCCAGCACTAGGACAGTGTTGCTGCTATGGCAGCGCTGCCTACAACCGAAAAGATGACGTTACCAATAAAACTACTACATATACGCTATATATATTTTAAGTAAAAGAAATGTAGGGTATCCCAGGCTTCTAAGGTAATAATAATACAGACGCAGATCTTATACACAGTACTGGGCATTGTATCCCAGACTTTTATGCTGCACGCTACGGTCGCAGGTTCGAATCCTGCCTCGGGCATGGATGTGTGTGATGTCCTTAGGTTAGTTAGGTTTAATTAGTTCTAAGTTCTAGGCGACTGATGACCTCAGCAGTTAAGTCGCATAGTGCTCAGAACCATTTGAACCATTTTTTTTTGTGCTGAAAATAGTACAGACAATAGATCTCAAACAGAGTACTGGAGATGGTTTACTTATATGTGTGTTGGATGTCCCTTAATTGCCTGCCCTAGCTGTGAAGTAAAATGTGTCATTTTTTACACTTACAACATGCAAGGGTCACTCCGAAAGAACTGCACACTATTTTTTAAAAAAATCTATGTCTTATTCTACATGTTTGAAAGTTTTACAGTGAGTAGAGACATCCTTTAGGAACAATATTTTGATTTCTCCATATAATTTCCATCGCTCTTAACTGCCTTACACCATCTTGGAACCAGCGCCTGTATACCCGCACAGTAAAATTCTGGACAAACCTGTCGGAGCCACTGTTTGCAGCGTGCACTAGGGAGTCATCATCTTCAAACCTTGTTCCACGAAGATAGTCTTTCAGTTACCCAATGAGATGATAGTCACATGGAGCCAGGTCAGGACTGTAAGGCGGGTGTGTCAATGTCGTCCATCCGAGTTTTGTGATCGCCTCCATGGTTTTTTGACTGACATGTGGCCGTGCATTGTCGTGCAACAGCAAAACATCCTGCTTTTGCCAATGTGGTCGAACACGAGTCAGTCGAGCTTGAAATTTCTTCAGTGTCGTCACATATGCATCAGAGTTTATGGTTGTTCCACGTGGCATGATGTCCACAAGAACGAGTCGTTCGGAATCGAAAAACACCATAGCCATAACTTTTCCAGCAGAACGTGTGGTTTTGAATTTTTTTTATTGGGTGAATTTGCATCATGCCATTCCATTGATTGCCTCTTCGTCTCTGGTGAAAAATGATGGAGTCATGTTTCATCACCTGTCACAATTCTTCCAAGAAATTCATCTCCACCATTCTCGTACTGTTCCAAAAGTTCGCTGCATACCATTTTTCTTGTTTCTTTTTGAGCCACTGTCAACATCCTGGGAACCCACTTGGCACAAACATTCTGCGAACACTTCCTTCCCCTATCCCAACGTAGCGTGACAATTCGTTCACTGAGATGCGTCTGTCAGCAGCCACCAATTCGTTAACTCTCTGCACGTTATAATTGCGTAGGCTTCCGCGGCCAGAGTCAGTCGACATAAAAGTTTTCTGGGTTTGGTACCACGTCTCAATGTAAAAACCACTGCTGCTGGAGAAAAATACCAATGTTTCGGCCACGATTGCAGCGGTCTTCTTCTGGGTCTAATGTCTCTGCACATTGTCTGGAGGGTGTGCAGTGCGAGGCCTGCTGCGAGGATAATCCTCAATATTGCCGTGCCCGCTTTCATCACGTAACCTGCTTGCCGACAGACTAACATTACTGCGATCGACAGCAGCATCTCCATACACCTTTTCCAACCTCTTGTGGATGTTTCCCACTGTCTCGTTTTCAGAGCACAGGAATTGTATGACAACACGTAGCTTCTGACGAACATCAAGTGTAGCAGCCATCTTGAAGACATGCTCTGGCGGCGCCACTCACGGGGACTGGTTGAACTAAGTTTGAAAACAAGCGGGAAGGATGTATCTACATACTGTAAAACTTTCACACATGCAGAATGAAAACTGTATTTTTACAAAAGTAGTGTGCATTTCTTTTGGAGTGACCCTCGTACTTTCCCAAAGAAAAATATGGCACCATGCTGCCTGTGTACATGGCTGTCCTTCTGTTTTACATATATAGTAAAGGACCTATGTTCAGTCTCTCTCTCTGTCTTTCCCTTCTGTCTTAAAAACGCACACACACTTACGCCACTTATATTGTTACCCATTCAGACACTCAGTTGTAGAACAGAGTTTTCCATCAGATATGATTTAAATTTGTGTTTGAAGTTAATTTTATTTGTCAAATAAATTACTTCCTTCTCTTAGTAAGCTGTTATAAATTTTTATGGCTGAATACCTCACTACTTTCTGTATCACCCTAATGCTGAGTGATGGGCAGTATAAGTCATTTATTCTTTTACTATTACGTTTGTGAATGTTACTATAGTTTTCGAACTATGACTGGTTTGTTAATAACAAACTTCATTGGAGCGCAGATGTATGGAGAAGTTGTTGTCGCGTGTCTAACCGTTTAAAGATCCATCAGCAAGAGGCTACAGAATGAATAATAATCTACTCTTGCGAAATGGACGTTTTATATGGAATTAATTCTTAAATGAGTTGTGCAGGCGAAACACGTGCTTGTAAAGTGTCTACAAAAAGTTAGAAATACGCACGTGGTTTCAAAGTTGTGCACTTATATATATCAACCACAGACTTAACAGGAATGAACCAATACAAAACAGAAACGTCAAGCGACTCAGGCCATTTACTAGTTGATTCTAAATCCCATTGTAATAACTTGATCTTGTTAATGCGTGTAGCAATACATTTCTAACTTCTTTCCATATTCTCTACAGCAAATGCCTATCTTTTGTGTGCTAAAAGCATCTCGAAGTTCGGAAAAGTTATCTTTACATGACATTAAAAGGCTTTATATCAATGAAGTAATCCGCTAGGGAAATTATCACCCAAGATTTTGTCAAATTTCTTCCCGAGAGGCATCAAGACGAAATATAACTCGACAATCCTTGATATTCGAAAATAAATAGGGCTGTACCGTCACCAGATTGCTACTTCTTTGTAATGGAAACGTGTAATTGCTGGGAAGACACGAAAGCAAGTTCTGTGCCCTTTGGTCGATTGTTTGCTGATGCGAGTTAACTAAATTGTGATTTGATATTTGCAGTCTGGAGAGAAATTCTTTCTTCCAAACGTGTCTTAACGGTAACGGAATTCTGTACGATTCAAATGTTGCCAGTTTCCAACGTGACATGGATGTCCAAAAAAGCCTTACGTTACGTGCTTTTGTTGTTATAGCTTTCATGAATCAATGTAAATAAGGGCATTTTATATTATGCTTTGAGACCTAGACGCTGCTTTCAACATGTTTTGAGAGATTTTCTTTTGCTTACAACACACAATAAAAAGTTGTAATAGTTAAAAATGAAGTAGCATCCCTCCTTACTCGATTAACTCTGTATAAAAATCATCCATACCAGTTGCCTTTTTCGTTTAGTTGCGCTTACAGCCACCATTAATTCTCTAAAATAATGTATGCGACTAAAAACTAAAAAATTACATGATGAACATCAGCAAAAATCGGCAGTTTTCTTAGTATATGTCATTAGTTGATCCAGCTTAAAAAAGCTACTCGTAATCGCCTGTTACGTGTGCGCTATGAAATTTACGACTGTTTACAGTTTTCAACCAGTTCCCAAGAATGGAACTTTACTGGTTACAGAAATTTATAGATATCAGTTTGATGTAAGGCGTTGCAGGTAGCAGTGAAGTTAAAGCTGAAAGATTGTGTAGAGATTCTTTTTCCAACCATTGTCGTACTAAGGTATACATCACTGTGGATAGAAGACGAGAAACTGAGTGGCTTTAGCCACTGGTAGCTAACTATGTTATCAAGAAAGAGTTATTTGTACAGTTGAATTTCACGGAATGGTGTTGGATGATCGGAGAATAGTTATCAATAAACACCCATCAGCTTAACACTTCGAAGAACAGAGTTTTCCAACACTTAATTTAGTATTGCGGTGTAGCATCTTTCAGTTCGGCAGGGTATGTATTATGCAGTTGCGGAAGAGCTGGGTACTGCAAATTTGCTATGAAATGATATTACAATAACATACAGAAAGAATTTAAAGTTTTAGTTGATAATGAAAGAGCAAAAAGTTACACCGATCGATAGACACGATTCATTATTCTACTTCAAAAAGCCCTTCGTGATAAATTTTCAGGTATGCAGCACGTTATGAAATTGATGGTAAGAATACTAAAATTTCAGAAATTGACCGCATTATTCCACTGCCAGCTCGAAATGTTTTCGATGGAACTGAACGAAGAACATAGACACTTTATGTGTTACTGCAAAGTACATTGACAAAGGCAATGGGCATGCCTGAAACGATTTTTCGTTTTAAAATACGCCATTATCGATACAATGGAGGGAAAAGGAGTGCAGGAAGGAAAGTTAGGATGTCCCAAAATGGATCGCACACTTCGCACATTAAGTGGACATGACTGCACTCTGCCCACAGTAATAAATTGCAAGCTGACGAACAACTTATTACTGATTTGATGGCGATGCACATTCTGACAAAGGAAGTCCAGTCTCCTAAGCTGCCATTAAAGGAAACGCGAAGTTTGAAGAATCCATTGTGCCCATGACAGAATTACAAGGATAGTTTCCTAAACGTTGTTGGCGTCTCTGCCAGCCTTACTTCTGTTTTTTGATACTTTTCCATTTCAGTTGCGAGTGCCCCTGACTATATGCAGATCTAACTGACTGACCTGCAAGGTAATTCCCATTTTAATGACAAAGCTTTTATGTTAAAGCTGTCCAGGAGGTTCAGAATGGTTCAAATGGCTCTGAACGCTATGGGACTTAACTTCTGAGGTCATCAGTCCCCTAGGACTTAGAAGGACTTAAACCTAACTAACCTAAGGACATCACACACTTCCATGCCCGAGGCAGGATTCGAACCTGCGACCGTAGCGGTCGCGCGGTTCCAGACTGTAGCGCCTAGAACCGCTCCGCCATTCCGGCCGGCTGTCCAGGAGGTCTACATTGCTTTCCTCAGGTATGGTTTCCACATATTCACAATGACGCTGTAAGAGTGGTACAATAGTTCTGTCGACATATTTGTGTAAAAGACCTTTTTCGATGAAAAAACTAAATAAGTCACAATTACATGACAACCTGAGTGTAAAAATTTGAGAAATTGTCTGTGTCTCTGCCTATTCCGACGGTTTGTACCAGATATAAATTATATTTTGTCTTCAGTGCACCAAAAATAATTAAATTAGCCTTAAAATTTGTTTCGTTTGTGATCTATGATGTTGATAAATATGAAATATGCGACCGTGCTGTACACAGAGCGACTGCACTGCCATTTAAATGCGGGGAATTCGCAGTTTCCCCCTCTTTCTCCTCCTCGAACTCATTGTGGTGTAGTTTGGTGGGGGAAGTGTGCAGCGAGGATCGGCTCTATGGCCCTCGTGCCAAAGAATGACTCGCAAGTAAAAAACTTAGCATGTTTCGCAGCGGTAAGACACTGGCGGAAAGCTGTTCAAATCGCTGTAACTTATCTGGGTTTTCCATAGTACCCTAAATCACTCGTGACTACTACTGGAATGCTTACTTTGAAAAGCAAACTTCGAGTTTCCTTCACTAGTCTTCCCCGGTTCGAAATTTCGCTCTAATGGCCATGAAAGACTCTTTTCATCTTTGTTTTTCCTTAAGGCAGAGTAGAGTGTTATTGACACCACTAGCCTTCAGCTTCTTGCAAACTTCTTGCACACCGCGGACGAGTCTAGTGAAGAAGGGGATACAACCTGTCGGCTTTGACCAATGACGTCATACATTAGTCATAGATAGTAATGTCTTCACTTCGAGGCATAGATAATAAAACAGTTCTGTGTTCCGGATAAGCGCTATCATTGTACATTAAAATTATTCGCAATGATATTGAGGTAATTTGGAGTATTAGTTTGTTATTGTAGAACAATTTATACTGTCTTATTTTCATTTATAGGAATGGATTTGTCTGTTTGTGGGTATGTAATTTTCGTTACTGTCTGTCTAGGCGAGCTTCGGCTATTCCTCGATATTTCCGTGTGTTAAGTTCACTTTTACATTTGCTTCTTTCACTGTATTTCACTATTTTGACATATTTCACTGTTTTACTCCACCAGTATGTGTATTTTTGTGTAGTGAAGTACGTAATAGAAATTTCTCAGCTGTCGATCTTCTTTCGTTTCCCAGCACTAGTATCACTACGACATTTTCGAATGTGTACTTGCTATATCACAGGCGAAACCCCTGACACAACTGAAATTTGTATCCCGTCCTTCACTTCGCTTTTACACTGACGACACAACTAAAATTTGTATCCCGTCTTTCACTTATTTTTTACACCGACACTATATATGTCAACTGACGAGCAAGATACAAATGTTTCGTATAGCTATATAGCTCAAGTAACGAATGGGATACTATTAGCATCCAAGGCAACAAGAAAACTGTACCCCATAGTGAAGTACGGGATACAAATTCTACATGTGTGGTCTTCTTGTCTCCGTGTAGTTCAGTTGTGGTACAGATTGCAAATGTAACTTACGTCTATTTCCACCTTTTCGTTACCAGTGTACACATATAGCGGTCAACGGAAGTCTGGTATACAAATAAAGATCAGTTTAAAAGGAATCTGAAAGACTTACTAGTGGCCAACTCCTTCTACTCCATTGACGAATTTTTTAATAGAAACAAATGATGTATTGTATATACTCATACCATTAGTACTGTTACTTCAGCTTAAAAATGATGTATTGTATATATTCATACTATTAGTATTGTTATTTCAGCTTAAAAAAAATGACATGTTCCACATCCACGAGGATATCCGCTGCACGGATCCATGGAACGAAAAGCTAATCTAATCTAATCTAAACATATATTAGATACGTAGGTCCTTCTGTCATCAGTAGTACTGATATGTACATAAGAAAGGACTGTAAGTAATAGCGGAGACGAAATAAACAACACATCTACAATTTGTATCCCGTGTTCCACTTACGGTTTACTGAAGCGGAGGATACATCGTTCAAGTGAAGAACAGGACAGTAATGCTAGTGAAAACGAAGAAATCGACTTACGAAAAACTCGTATTCCGTATTGTACTTAAGCAACACACTTCGAGTGAGCTTTTAATTTGTATCCGGTCTTTCATTTACGTTTTAGTGAAGCAGGGGATACATAGTTCAAGTGAACAACAGGACAGCAATGCTAGTTGAAACTCAGAAATCGACATACGCTGAACTTGTATCCCGTACTGCACTGAAGCAATACAGTTCTAAAGAGTTTCGGGATACAACTGACATACATGTAACGTCATGTATTCTTTGCTAGTAATATATTTCGTTCATTTCTCTCCATTGTATTTTGCGGAGAAATACTAAGATACAAACAAGCGATATCGTTAACGTGAAAATGCTTCTGGCTCTTATATATGTGAAGTACAGTTTTTCTCTCTTGCATTCCTTTGTTTTCTTAACCTTCTTCTCAGCTCTTTCATCTTTATAATACATGCTCTCTGGACAATTCTGACGTCATTGGTCAAAGCTGACGGGTTGTATCCCCTGCTAAACTAGCCCCCGGGCACTAGAACCTGAGGCCACACAGTTTTTCTGTCGTGCTGGGAGGTGGTCGAACAGGGGCGGCGGGCCAAGTGTTTGACCAGCTGCTGGCTACCGGGGCCCGCATGTGCTTTGTGGCCGACCCGCCGCTAGACCGTGTCCTAATTGGCCGGGCGCCACGGGGGAATGGGGTAGTGGCCAGCGCGGCCAGCAGTACTGGGGTGGAGGGCACAGTGACGCCGGGAAGTGGCTGCTTCCACCCCTGCGCGAGCAAGAAGTGAAGCACAGTTTATTAGGCAACATATACTGTAACATCCATTGCGAAGAGGATTAACTCCTTATTAAAAATTGTTTATAACTTTTTGAGTATTTAATCTATTTCCACGAAACAAAAAAAAAATTTCACTGAGGGCCTCCACGACACAGAGTAAGAGGAAGACCCTGGCTACATTGGAAGATGGATGAAGGGTTCGATGCAGGACAGGGCTGTACAAGAAGAGAACTGGCAGGATGGAAGGAAATGGAAACTTGGATGCTAGAGACACCGCATGGTGTAGAAAACTCGCAGAAAGAAGAGAGAAGATCAAGGTACCATTCTAGATTCATTGTGTCCAAGATGAGATATCGACCAACAACTTCCGTGGACGTCATGCCACACCACAACGTGAATTTTGGGCGAAATTGGCTTCGTTCAACAACCACGCTCGGATCCTCTTTTGCCGCCCCTTCCTCCAACATGAAAGACGGCTTCATCTGATCACAGAATATTACTGAAAATATCGGACCAGTTTTAATAGCATCATCTCCCCGTATTCCAACCGATGATTACAGTCTTCCGTCGATAATTCCTGGTAGTAATGTGATTTACAGCGACTAAAATTCAACTCTTCCTTCAAAACAGTTCAGATTGTGTGTCCCGTAAAAGCACTTTCGGCAGATGTGATTCAATGTACTTCTAGTGAACATTTCCTCATCCACTTGCACGTTTTCCTCTGTCCTGAATAGTCAGGGTTGAGCGCTTCTCCTACATCTCATACTAAACATGTGTCCATTAGCTTCGCCGGACGGAGTGGCCGAGCTGTTCTAGGCGCTACAGTCTGGAACCGCGCGACCGCTACGGTCGCAGGTTCGAATCCCGCCTCGGGCATGGATGTGTGTGATGTCCTTAGGTTAGTTAGGTTTAAGTAGTTCTAAGTTCTAGGAGACTGATGACCTGAGAAGTCCCATAGTGATCAGAGCCATTTTCATTAGCTTCGAGTGGAACTCCTTATAGTATTTACATCTGCCGAGGCACGAGATCCTTTTACACTTTGGCACCATCTGTTTAGTTGTACCACGTATCGCCGTATTTCATACCTCATACTGAGATGCCAACTGAGCCCAATAACGCAAGGTTACACCGTGGACCGTGGTCGGCTATTGATATCTCCGATGATATCTAAGAGACGGAAAGTAAGACATTCTACCCCATTATAAGGAACAAAATGATTTTTATTTCAGTTAGTGATGTATTAAAAAAAGTTAGGAGCAATTTTCAACTGATAGTTAATTCTCGCCCACCCAGTAGACACTAGTGTCGGTGGCACTCAAAAACAGTTGAAATTATTCAAATCAAACAAGGCTGCAAGGCCACATGTAATCTCAGGCCGATTCCATAGGATGTTGCAGGAGGAACGGTCGATGTTCATGAATGTGGCAGGAATGATCATTCGAAGCAATACCTTTTAGTGAACGTTGGCTCTAAACTGCATTTCTTAACAGCTAAGAGCACTCTTTTCAGTAGAAGAGATGTGTTTCACATTAGTGACGACAAAGAAGTGCTCGTAACTCTTAAGAGCACTTTTCAGTCCATGTTCATTTGTCATTTTTTTCTTGTTCCGGTCCACTCGACCATCTCTCAAAATATGGAAAGTAAAGTTATTCCAGTAAGAGAATTTTGTTTCACACTACCGAAGAGGAAGAAGTGCTCTCAGCTCTTACGGTATGCATTTTAGAATCCATGTTTACTGGACTTTTTTTGCTTCGAGTGATCGTTCCTGTCATGTCTCTGAATACAGACAATTCTTTGTGAGATGCCTGTATACAGAATTTGCCTTTATTTTAAACAAAAATGTTACGAAGATCTCTGAAAAAAAGAAAAAAAAACTAATCAGTAATTGGGAAAGTGCACAGGCCATACGCGTGTATGAGAAAGGTTACAGAAGTTTTACACAAAAATACTGTTCAGTTTCACTTACGCCCACTTTTTGTTGAATTTTAAAACGTTTTCTGAGTTTAAACGTATTGAAGAATGCCGCATATGTTTTATCACATGGGCCCAATACTAGGGTAAACAGTAGTGGACTTCAGGATACTGATACAGTAGAATACTAGAAATATGCAGTATGTCTATACAAAAAACTGCTCGCAAAACATTCATGTGACTCATGGCAAAATATCGTTCTTCTGTGCAACACCCATACGAGACAGGGCCAACAGGGGACACGGGACTTATACAAAGAATGGTCACTAGTTAGTTTGACAGCGCGCACAAAGGCAATTAAGTGATCATTCTTCCCACTTGCCATAACTGAGTGGAATGGGGAGAAGTCCTAGTCAGTGGGACAATAAGTAATACCATGACTTGGTTCAGAATATGCAGACATGTTGCATTAGTGTATTGTTAAACTACCGCCTATCTGTTATGTATCTCCACAACAAACGCCCTTTACACTACGTATGCATGTAGAGTACTAAATAGAGTGTAACAACAAATCTCCACAACAAACGCCCTTTACACTACGTATGCATGTAGAGTACTAAATAGAGTGTAACAACAAAAACCAGTGTAGCAAAGTGCCTGACTAGTATTTTTCTTGCTGTAATTTTTTATCACGATTTCTTAATCTTTAATGTGAACTTGCTTGCTTCGAGCTGATTACTAGTACTTTCGTGCCTGTCAAAGGATGACACGAAAGTACTAGTAATCAGCTTCAAGCAAGCAAGTTGCGCCTACAGATGGCATGAAAATGGATTTTATGTCTTACAGCCAGTATGAATTCCGTAATATTATAATTTTAAGGACTTATTTTACATGTATGTAAATGAGAAAACAACTGCAGTACCGGTAGGTATATTACGTAAGGATATTGTATCAAACTTTTCTAATTCTCTATGAGAGATATTTCTTGAAAATCATTTTACTGTTCATATCTTTGTAGTGCTAATAAACACATTGTAGAGCAGACCGGAAGGAGGGAACTCGTGATTTTTGGAAAGTGAAAGTAGTAGCATTGATGACTCGCCTGAAGAGTAGCCGTACTCGATTTGACATACTTAAATTGACATTACAGTATAAAATTGTACAAATCTACCATAAGATCAGCGAGTGTAATTTATAACGGAAAACAAGTGGAGACTTAAACATTTGACAGCTAATGTGTTCTGACATTTTTGGTTCATATAAAATATGGACATACTTCATACACAAGTCTGTACATATATCTAGAGGTTGTACAAATTAATACACACACCAAAAAGTTTTGCAAGGCCCGTTTCCCAGAACTCCTGAAGATAGACGTTGACTGTGGATATTGTCTGACAGACACAGTCCCTTTGACTGTTCAGAGACGTCACTATACCCACCAAAGATGTAAACAACCACGAATGAGCAGTGCCTATTAGACGGAGGGAGCCCGACAGCCGATCAGTTCCAGTCATTCTACCAGGAAAGATGTGGACGGCTCGTGTTGTCTGTAGTTCAACCATGCCTAGACGGTCAATGCCGCGGTTCGATCGCATCTGCAATGTTACTTTGTGCCAGGATGGGCTCTCAACAAGGGAAGTGTCCAGGGGTGTCGGAATGAACCAAAGCGATGTTGTTCGGATATGGAGGAGATACAGAGAGACAGGAACTGTCAATGACATGCCTCGCTCAGGGTGCCCAAGGGCTACTACTGCAGTGGATGATCGCTACCTATTGATTATGGCTCGGAGGAACCCTGACAGCAACGTTGAATAAGGATTTTCGTGCAGCCACAGGTCGTCGTGTTACGACTCAAACTGTGCGGAATAGACTGCATGATGCGCAACTTCACTCCCGACGTCCATGGGAAGGTCGATCTTTGCAACCACGACACCATGCAGCTTGGTACACCTAGGCCCAATAACATGCCAAATGGACCGCTCAGGATTGGCATCAGTTCTCTTTACCGATGAGTATCGCATGCGCCTTCATCCAGACAGTTGTCGGAGACGTGTCTAGAGGCAACCCGGTCAGGCTGAACGTCTTACACGCACAGTCCAGCGAGTGCAGCATGTTGGAGGTTACCTGCTGTTTCAGTGTGGCATTATGTGGGGCCGAAGTACGCCCCTGGTGGTCATGGAAGGCGCAGTAACGGCTGTACGATACGTGAATCCCACACTCCGAACGCTTGTGCAACCATATCGGCAGCGTATTGGCGGGGCTTTCGTCTTCATGAACGACAATTCGGGCCTCCATCGTGCATATCTTGTGAATAACTTACTTCAGAATAACGACATCACTCGATTAGAGTAATCTGCATGTTCTCCAGACATGAACCCTATCGCACATACCTGGGATAGATTGAAAAGGGCTGTTTATATACGACGTGACCCACCAACCAACCACTCTGAAGGATCTACGCCGGATCGCCGTTGAGGAGTGGGACAATCTGGACCAACAGTGCCTTGATGAACTTGAGGATAGTATGCCAGGCATGTAGCAATGCAAGAGAACGTGCTATTGGGTATTAGAGGTACTGGTGTGTACAGCTATCTAGACCACTACCTCTGAAGGTCTCGCTGTATGGTGGTACAACATGGAATGCGTAGCTTTCACGAGCAATAAAAAGGGTGGAAATGATGTTTACGTTGATATCTATTCCAATTTTCTGCATAGGTTCCGGAACTCTCGGAAACGAGGTGATGCAAAACGTTTATGGATGTGTGTATGATTAGTGGAAGTTATGCCGAGGAGGAAGTATTGTCTGATCTACATGGTACGCTACTGGTCAGGTACTTGCAGCGTAACACTTATGCTCCCTGTTAAAAAAGAATATTATTTGTTCAGTGCATCGAATTAAATATTTGTACTCACGAAAGTGTGGGATTTATGCTAAGTATTGTAAAGTTTATGAGCTGTACCTCCTAATCCATTGAACATTTCAATTATTAAATGTGACTTTGAAAGTAATTTTGTGTTGGATTACATTAATTCAGCTTTGACTTAACACCGTTTCCCAGTGTTGTTTCTGTTTTACGTTGACATATTGAATGGAGACCTTAAACCTACGGCTATCACAGACAGTGTTGAAGGGCAGTGATTGAAAAACAATAACATAAAGTTACATTCGGAACTAGCGTTGTGCCGAACTTCTCAGGAGAAAAGGTAACATAATTTTATAAGAACAGATGTTCCCCAAGCAAGAATGATGAATTGCTTCATTATTTATTTGAACTATAAAACTGCAATATTGGCTAACTCGTTTGGAACTTCTCAAACGTTTATTACTCGTATATAAAAGTAATGGCGTAACTGTCTTTAAATTAAAACAGTCAACAGTACTTTGATAAAATCAGTGACAGCAAATTAAATAACTTACACAAGGCACGTTTATTTTTTTATGAAACGATAATGAATGATGCCACCAACGCAGTAAATTTCAATAACTTAAATTAAATTTCTGAAGCAGTGCTGTAACTTATAATAATGTTTTTCTACGTCAATTTTATATATACGAGTATTTTTGCGTGTGCGTGCGTAGTGGGAATTTATTATGCAGTCATATACAAATGTGATTCATCACAAAGTGGACGGTGTTGTGATATTCTTAAATTTTATTAAAAATTCATACCTCATTTAAGGAGAATAAATGGTATCAGAGAATTTGTTTCAGAAACTCAGACGACGTTTGACGGGAGTGTCACTGTAATAATATTAGCGAATAAATAAAATTTTCCCGAAATTAGTGTATTGCAACCATTAAAAACTAATCTCATAATAAAAAATAACTGTTTCTGCTGTATCAAATAACTACCGCAGCCGCACACACTACTCATAACTCTTGCTCTCAATACAGTTTTCGTCATGTGCAGAAAATACTGTTGTTAATCAAACTGGTACCAAGTAAGGAATGTTACAACATACTGAAGGACCCACCGAGCGAGGTGGCACAGTGGTTAGTACACTGGCCACGCATTCGGGAGGACGACGGTTCAAACCCGCATCCGGCCATCCTGATTTAGGTTTCCAGTGATTTTCCTAAATCGCTTAAGGCAAATGCCTGGATGGTTCCTTTGAAGAGGAACCGTCAACTTTCTCCCCCATTCTTCCCCAATCCAATGGGACTGATGACGTAACTGTTTGGTCCCCTCCTCCCTATACAAAAAACCAATCAACCAACCAACCAACTGATGAACAGAATTCAGTCTCTCAAGACTGCGTCGCCACACAGAGAATTTCCCTATAGTGAAAGAACATGAAGTTACGTGCGGCTGCCTAGGTTGTAGATTATAATATTTGTTCTCGAAACATCGCAGCTAACATACATATAACTTTATTTTTCTTGTTTGATTCGTAAGATTTCCTAAATATAGTTTTGTAATGTCTGGGTACATTTGAAGATGCTTTACTTTCTCACTTCAATAGGAGGTATCTCAAACCCATTCAGTTTTGTAAGATTTAGAGAATCCTGAAAGGTTGTTGTATCGAAAAGTGTATCGAAAAGCATAGAAAAGTGTGCAGTACTGTCTCTACATGTCAGGATGGTGCAGTGGACGAACATTGTAGAAGTGTTTGAAGACAGCGGTTGTTTTTCAGAAACGAGTTTAAATTTCGATTGATAGGAATACTCTGTAAGACTAGAGTTTTTAACAACGCGTTACTAGATAGCTTTCAGTATAGTTTTATGCTGGCATGAACCAAGAACCTAAGCAGTGCAAAATGTGTACGGTCGTTTATTATGAAACACGCACACACGCACGCACACACGCACACACACACACACACACACACACATACACACACACACACACAAATATGCACACACATACAAACATTCACGCACAAACGAACAGCAAGAAGACTCAGTAAGTGAGAACGTAAAAGGATGCTTCGACATTAATTCTCTTACGAGAATACTGCTATTCATACGATACTAGGTAATAGCTCAACCAGGGAAAAAAACTTCATCTTATGAAGTTTTCCTAGCAATGAATTACGAGAATTTTGAGGACGTCCCCTCTCATCTTCAGTGGTTTAGTCTGATTCAGGGACTGGTAAGGATTATTAAAGAACGCAGTGTGGGCCGTGTTATCTGGACGTGGTCCTCCCCACAGCAAGCCCCCATCTGTGTTATTAACAAAGCGCTAGGGGCGGAGCCGACCTGCGCTGTGGATTGATGAAATTATGAAGGCTTAAGCGCGCTTCCGTATGAACTCGGAATAGAGGTTGCAATCCCGATAGATTATTAAAGAGTGGCAGAAATCTCTGTCCGGGGAAAATGGGCTCAAAACAGTATGCAGAGAAAATCTGTACGCTCGTGCATTTGCCACGTGTTGTGGGAAAACTAAGAGAAGTGGATGCAGATACGGATATGAAGAGAATGGGATAGCTGTTGTTATTCATATTTAGTCACTTTGTTGCGTCCACGTGTTATCTGTAAGGCACACTATTATATATGGGTAACGGCTTATGGCGTCTCTTTCTGTTTTGCTACGTAGCATAGAGTTGAAAGTGTGTAAACATATTCTTTTCTTGTCATGAATCTCAACACTTGCAGCTAACCGTTGTAATTTATTTCGTTATTTAAGTTGAGTTATGTATGCTCTTGACGGAGATGAATCATTAATTATATACGTGATATACGTACGATTGATATTTGTGACATTATATCGGATTTCCCGTACTTAGCACACCACAACATTTTTTTTTTTAAATGATGCCAACGAATGTCTTGGCGTGAAATTTTTTGTTTGCAAATACTTGAGGACTAACTGAATGATGAACTGCACATCATTAGGAATCTGCTAAGAATTTAAGAAAATCGAAAAAATTATAAAAGGCAGCAACGAGGAATGACAAGTGATCGATTAAGAGTATTCTACGTGCTGCCTTATGTCGAATCTGTTAAATTAGTTGTTAAGATTCTCCTGGATTTTTAAGATCCTAATTTACTGCCTAATCTTTAAAATCTAGATCAGTAAGAGATATCACTCCCTTTATGGCAGGTTATAGCTGCGTACCGAATCGACAGCTTTGCCTCTCGTGGTCTGTTCTCCAACCAGCAGAGCTATCCAGGCACCACTCATTATGCCTTCACTGCTCCCCTCCATAGCAGACTTGTTCCCCCACAACCTCTCTCCTGCTTTCAAAAGTTTGAGTCCTGGCCTGGTACACAACTTTAACCTGCCGGTACTATTCGAAACAGCCCTCACTCCGCTAAAGGGTGAAACACTGATTCCGTTGCAAAGTACACGGTCATATCTCCCTATAATATAGCTCATGTTATTAAACTCAGTTCTCGACTTGACAGGATATAAAATGACTTCCGGTGTTAGCAGATCGCCCAGAGTCTTGTCGAAGCAGGGCTGGGAAAGAGAAGCCAACTGCACCTACAGTAAAACTCTCAGAAACACTCAAGTCTTCTCGGAATTCTTGACTTTGCCTTTTATAGAGGTCCAAGGCATAATGTTTAATTTGCATGTGTCTGAATTTCACGACTAGGTACTGGCACAAAATAACGTCAGTTTAACACACTATTTCGTTTGGCTATCATTTTACTATCTTGTTTACTGTCAGCTGTCGATATGAATAGAGCACCAGTTTTAAAATTCTTCAAACAACACTGAAGTTATTTAGCTGTGTTGTAGTTACTTGACAGTACTTGGTGGATTTCGCGTAATCAGAAACCGGCAATGTACCTTCATTTTATTTAAAATCTTGCTTTAAGGAGTTAACGTGATCGGCATCTACAAGGCACCTTCCTTTTTTTTTCAGCCGATATAATGGCCGTAATATGTATATCAACGTTTTAAATTACAATCTGAATCCTAGCGCCCAAAATTTAGGTCTGCAAGGAAATTACAGTTATCAACAAGACAACGACCCAAAGCATACGGCTCTAAATACAAGGCTGTGTCTCCTGTACAATACCCCAAAACAACCTAACACCCCTCCTCAGAGCCCAGACATTAATCGTATTGAACACCTTTGGAAAGTACTGGAAGATAGCATCAGGAGAAGACACATTTCTAGCAAGAGAGACCTAAAAGAGGCACTCCAAGACGAATGGGACAAAATTCCAGCCTCTCTGACTTGGTCAGTCGATGCCCAGACGACTACAAGCAGTAATAGCTGCAATGCAAAACACCACTAAATATTAATTTTTGTAATTGAAATCATATTTTAAGATTGTAAACATAAAAAAAATGAGTGGATGAATACTTTTTGAAGTAGCCGTTGAATAAATTCTCCATTTTGTCGAATTTGCTATCGCTATGGATGGACTTATTTCCTTGTCCATCAATAAAAATCACTTACCAAGGATCGTTGCATACGACTGGATGTTCACATTTATGCTACCTTCTTTTCACGTGACATATACTTAGTTTTTTTTTTTTTAAATTACAACTACACAAATTCTTTTTGGACTCGCTGTTTGTGCTGGTTGCACGCGTTTTTCGTGCGCCAGTCACACGGCAGTATTAGAGCGTTGTTTTGCCTGCGGCAGCTGGCTACAGCAGGTGGCAGGGCAGAGCCCCGGTGCAGGGGTGCAGACGTGTTGTGTCGGCAGTTGTTTAAGCGGGCAATGCCATTTGCCGGCTGGCTGCGCGCGCCCCCTCTTCCTACTCTCCGGATTGCGACGGTAACCGCTCGGATTCGGCCCTGTGTACGCTGGATGCCAGGCAAATGCGAAAACGGAAAGAAAAACGGAAACCAGAACGAGAAAAAAAACCTCAAATAACAGTAAATTTCGCAAAAACCACCCGACGTAGCGCACGAGTTAGTCCAGAGCTCCAGCAGACCGCCTAGTCCCTTCTGGCCTCGGTCAGGAGGTGAAGTCTGGCGAAACCAGAGGACGCTTCATCCACGTCGCCAGTAATTTTTTAGTCTGCAGCAACTTGTCTCATGCCTGTTGCAGCATAATGATACTTTCAGCTTTGTTTTGTAAATATTAGGCCGTGTTTGAAAATGTTTCTAAACGTAAACGTTTCGTCACCGATTACTGCGCTCATAAACAGATGCTAGAAATGGAGAGGTAGTGGTTTCAAACCCAAACCACCTCAACTATTTATACGTGTTGGGGTAAGAATCAGGTGGTGACGCCATCAGACCGCTGAGTAGCACCGTCGCGACTTATGTGCGAAATGTGAGGCACTGATGCATACCTTGGGCTACAGCCTAAACACATGAAACTAAAATCTCCAAGGATAAAAATGTAGGCCAATGAAGCTTGCGTTGTTTTAGAGATGACATTAACTTATGGTGGTGATTCCTATGTGCATGTGTAGGGACTAGTTGTGAGATGTCCGAGATGTTACGTGATTGTTAAAGAATTTAAAAAAGCAGGCGCTGGATTCGATAACACAGTTGTACAGATAGGTGGCTGCACCCTTCGTCGTGGAGACTCCGGAGGAAGAACGAAGAAATAGTCTCCATGTCAGCATTCAGTTTACAGTCGAAGAAAAGAAACTACACTTCCCTGTAATTTCACTCACAAGTAACAACGCAAACTATTTTTTTTTTCGCGCGCTTTCCTTTATCGTTTCCCCTCCTACTTCAAAACTCTTTTACGGGCGGACGCTGGAGATAGAACTGAATTAAATGAGATCTGTATAATTTAGGGATACTTCTCAATGACTGCAAGTGAGTAACGCCTAGGAGTGAGAGTCCTAACTGCAATAATTAGGAGATGCTTGCAGAAAAGAGACTGCTGTTGCTATCCGACCGGATAGCCGTGCGCGTTAAAACGCGCGCTTCTGGGACGGGAAGGCGCCCCGCCCCGTTTCGAATCGGCCTGGCGGATATGTTACGGGCCACGACGAACCTCCTGGCCCGAGACTATGGTTCCGCACTGGAGAACGCATTTGCTTTCATACATAAGAGAAATCGGATAGCAAAGTAGTAGGAGCCCAACTAACAAATGAATGTTAGTACGATGTTATAAGTTTATTCCTAATATTTTTTTTCTTTTCTTTTTGAGCAGATCATGGTACCCTGGATGTTAATCCGAAGACAGTTATAATGCCACTTCTGTGATCTAAGGCTGACATATGGAATAAGAAATTTACAAGACAATTTGCCTAAGGCAGTGTGCCTAGTCTTTGTATTTATTCGATTTTTCTTCTGTACACTGTTCCGAACAGCAGCTTACGGGAATCACGTGCCACACTAAGACTTGCTTATCTTAATCACCATAAATACTGTACAAGCCACTGCAAAGTGCATGGAAGAGGGTACGTCGCAACAACATTATCAATTTTCTGTCGTGATGGCTCTGAGCACTATGCGACTTAACTTCTGAGATCATCAGTCGCCTAGAACTTAGAACTAATTAAACCTAACTAACCTAAGGACAACACACACATCCATGCCCGAGGCAGGATTCGAACCTGCGACCGTAGCGGTCTCTCGGCTCCAGACTGTAGCGCCTAGAACCGTACGGCTACTCCGACCGGCTTTCTGTCGTGATCCATGCTCACACTGAGTAAGAGAGAAATGAGTATCTGAACGCCTGTGTAGGTGCCCTAACCTCTCTCGCTCTCTCTCTCTCTCTCTCTCTCTCTCTCTCTCTCTCTCTCTCTCTCTCTCTCGTGACTCCTGTGTGAGGTACAGTTTGACGAGAGCATAATCGTCGTGTACTGTCGTCACAATACAGGTTCTCTAAATGCACCCAACAGGGATTACGTCGTCTTCATTCCAGGGATTGCCAGTTCAGTTTCCCAATCATTTCTTTTGCGCTTTCCCGTTGGTTAACACGATCTATCACGATCCCAAAAGCGCGTCTCTGAATTCGTTCGGCGTCTGTCGACAGGCCTGCTTTATAATAACTCCACCTACTAGAATAATACTCTAGAATTGGTCGCACTAGCGTCTTGTAAGCGATTTCGCACTCTCCCAGACCACTTCCTGCAAGCCTAAGTCTTTCATTCGCCATCCATAATACTGACATTATGCTATCGTCACATATTATATCACTTTTTAGAATTACCCATAAACTCTTCCACGATGTGTTCATCACTATTATTGTAATGACCCACTGTACGGTTCTCTTTCTTTATTATAGACATTTTTTAGACTTATCCAGAGTCATTACATAAAATGGAAACGTCATCTACACCTACATCATACTCCGCAAGCCACGTAATGGTGTGTGGTGGAGGGTACTTTCGGTACCACTATCTGATCCCTCCAACCCTGTTCCACTCGCGAATAGTGTGTGGGAAGAATGATTGTCGGTAAGCCTCTGTATTGGCTCTAATTTCTCGAATTTTCTTCTCGTGGTCAATACGCGAGATGTATGTGTGTGTGGGGGGGGGGCGGGGGGGGAGGGGGAGAAGGGGGGGAGTACTATGTTCTCCGATTGCTCCTGAAAGGTGCTGTCCCGAAATTTCAATAGTAACTCTCTCCGTGATGCACAGCGTCTCTCTTATAACGTCTACCAGTGGAGTTAGTTTAGCATCTCCGTAACTCTCTCTCGCCAGCTAAACGATCCCATGACGAAACACACCGCTCTTCGTTGGGTCTTCTCTATTTCCTTTATCAGTCCTACCTGATAGGGATCCTAGATAGTTGAACAATACCCAAGAATCTGGCAAACAAGCGCCGTATAAGCCACTTCTTTTGTGGAAGAGTTATATTTCCTTAATATTCTTCCGATGAATCCGAGTCTGGTACCTACTGTTCCCAATGTCTGTTTTATATGGTCTTCCACTTGAGGTCACTCTAGGTAGTTAGACCTAGATATTTTACGACAGACGCTGTCTCCAGCTGTATGTCATCAATAGTGTAGGTGTACAGTAGTGGATTTCTTTTCCTATGTATGCGCAATATGTTACATTTATTTATGTTCACGGTCAACCTCCAGAGCCTGGACCAATCATCAATTCTCTGCAGGTCGTTCTGCAAATTCTTACTGTCTTCTGGTGTTGCTACTTTGGTATAAACAAGTGCATCATCTGCGAATAGCCTTAAACAGCATCCGACGCTTTGTACTAGATCATTTGTGTATATTGTAAACAGCAACGGTCCTATCATACTTCCCTGTGGTACTCCGCATATTGCCTTTAAATTTTTCGATTTTATTCCGATAAGAGTGACGTATTGAGTTCTGTCTGCGAGTAAGTCTCGAATCCAATCGCAAGTCAGTTCCGATACTCTGTAAGCTCGTTTTTTTTTCATTAAATGGCACTGCGGGACGGTGACAAATGCCTTACTGAAATCAAGGAACATTGCGCTGTGGATCTCGTGGAGGAACAGAGCGAGCTGAGTTTCGCAGGATCTCTGTCCGCGGAATACACGTTGATGTTCATTTTTCAAAAACGTCTACTTTATCTAAATTTTTGTGAAATTCTTTACGATCTTCCAATAACGAGTATTTCCTGTGCACATCTGCGTCGTCAGCGGAAACCCTTATACAGCTGCTAATTTCATTTGATAAAATGTCTGTGTACATTGAAACCATCATAGTTCTGCAATGGACTCCAAGACAGAGAGACTGACTACGAGGACCGCCAGAACGATGGAACGAAGACATGGGGAAGGCTGCTTTAGTCATCTAGCTGAACATCGTCCAAAACGGTTCCTCGAGGAAGAAGAACTCGCGTACCAGAGCTCGGTACTTGGAGAGGCCCCAACAGTTAATGACAGAAATGGCTAATAATAGTGGTGATGATGACTCCGTGTGACCGTATTTTGATTAGTAGTTGAAAGTCTTACGGAAATATTAGGAAAGAATACATTTGTGCGAGTGGCAACTAGGAGTGAGGCAGTTGAACCGGAGCGGACAAAGCTGGTGGGACGGTATCGGAACGCCTGCCCGCGCTATCTCGGCGTCGCGTGCCCCGGCGCTGTTAGTCGCGGACGCGGCCTGCCGCCGACCGCCGCTCGTAAATCGCGTCCGTGCCCGCGTGCTATTCAAACAGACAAGTGTCCGCTAATGGGAGGGCCAGCCTGCGTTGCCGCAGCCGCAGCCGCAGCCGCACCGCGGACCTGTGGCACCACGCAAATAGCCTGACCGCAGCGTTCTCCAACTTTCATATTGATATTCACGTAGCGAAGTGAAGCGTCACCACTTTGTCCAGTATCACTTGAAGATAGTAAAATTCCTTCGTTTCTTCCATTCCCCTGGTGGTTCAGAATCGTACGTCTAGCACCTACTATGCTGCTATCTATCTTAGAGCCTCGTATCGTGAGTCGCCGACTTTATCGCTACTCCGATGATTTCTGGTGAACAGCCCTACCTGAGCCGTGTGAGGCTGGCGTTGATGCCGTTCATAGCTTGACATCTTGTAAAAGCGATAGTGGCGTCTCGTTTTCTTAGTGTGTTCACTGGCGCCACCACGTCTGCTCGCCTTGTCCCTCTGTGAGTGGTAGCAGCAGCGCTTGTCGACAGCGCGTACTGCAGTACCATCTTTGGGGCTCTCTCTGGTATTTCCTGGTCGTCGTGTGTCGAGCGAGTGGAGTAAGAACGGAACAGCATTGAGGACCGTACAGCCAGTACTCGCCCGACCTCTGGCGACACACATGCACTGTCCGACGGAAGGGTGTTTTAGTTGAATGCCTCGTCATATTCGAGTAGTGCAACTTTCATCTGTGTGTGTGTGTGTGTGTGTAAGCCCACCGAAGTGCCCTCATGGCAGTGAGTTGTCAGTCGACGATTTATACTGGGATATTTTCCGTGCCTGACTTGAGTGAGGACGACCGTTGGTTGGTCGTTCGGTAGGTCGTCGCAGCGGACGAGATGCATTTGGTCTTCCGACCGCTTCTGGCTTCTCTGTGTTTGTGCCGACTTTTAATTCGTCCGTGTTGTTTCACAGTGACGGGTTTTAGTATTGTGAGTTGTTGGTGGAATTGTTTTCAAAATGGTTCAAATGGCTCTGAGCACTATGGGACTTAACTTCTGAGGTCATCAGTGCCCTAGAACTTAGAACTACTTAAACGTAACTAACCTAAGGACATCACATATATCCATACCCGAGGCAGGATTCGAACCTGCGACCGTAGCGGTCCCGTGGTTCCAGACTGTAGTGCCTAGAACCGCTCGGCCATCTCGGCGGGCTGGAATTGTTTTCCCGGATGCGTTTGTATCCTGTGGTTTTGAATGAGCAGTTATTTTAATGCTGTCTGCGTACTGCATTTGGTGAGAGTTGCGAACGGACGTAAGTTCGGTTTGGGGCGCAGCAGCGAGCAGGTCCATGCAGAGCGAGGGCAGGCCGTGGTTCGGTCGGCGCTTAAGCTGCCCCTAGTTTGAGTTGCCATCCTGTTACGTGAGTACAACTCTTGGCTGCCTTTCTCACCACTTACACAGCTGTAGTCACCTTCCTCAGGTCGGCCCAGGGAGCACTGTGGATCACTCCGTCTTATTTGGACAAGTTGCCATAATTGTTTAAAATTTACTCTAATGTTTTAACATGTTATTGCCTTCCCCACTTGTATTTATGGCCTCCAGCCGTTATTTGTTTGTAACACTGATTGTGGCGTTCAGCCGACAAATTACGTATTTTCAATTTTTTCTTAATGAGGCCTGCAGCCGTCACTATAGTCTGTTACAGTTAGTTAAGATTGTTTTTAAAAAAAGTAATAGTATTTTAAAATGCAACTGCCTTCCTTACTTGTAATTCAGGCCTTCAGCCTTTGAGTATTCTGAAAATTGCTTGTGGCCTTCAGCCCCCAATATTTTGAATCCTTCCTTAATCAAGCTTTCGGCCGCTATTGTTTGAACATTGCTTGCGGACAAATAATATTCAATCCTGTTTTAGTGAGGCCTTCAGTCGTCACTATAGCTTCTTGTTATTAAGATTATTAGAAAGGGTTTTATTATCTTTTAAAGTGTAATTGTCCACCTTATTTGTAATTCTGGCCTTCAGCCCTTGTGTATTCTGAAATTGGTTGTGGCCTTCAGCCCAAGAATAATTTTCAACCTTCTTAATCACGCCTTCACCCATTGATTGTGTGTAACATTAATTGTGGCCTTCAGCCGACCAATAATTTGCAGTTTTTTTAGTAAGGCCTTCAGCCGTTACTATAGCTTGTTACCGTTTTGATCGTTAAGAGGAAAATATCTTACTATTTGTTAATGTGTAACTGCCTTCCTCACTTGTAATTCATGCCTACAGGCGTTGCGTATTTTTGAAATTGCTTCTGGCCTTCAGACGACGAATAATTTTGAATCTTCTTAATCAGACCATCGGCCGTTGATTGTGTGTAACATTGCTTGTAGCCTTCAGCCGACAATAACTTGCAATTCTCCTAATAAGGCTTGCAGCAGCCACTGTAGTAAAATCTTTAAAAATGATTGTTGAGAGTTTTTTGTAAAAATAAAGTGCATGTGTTTTCTGTGCAACCAACGGTAACTGATTAGGACTCGTCCACAACTTTTCCTGCTTTCCCTAAGTACCAAGCCTCACTACCCAGGCATAAACAAGCATAATAGTTTTCCTTCCAGTCTCCTGAGGTCTTCTACCGTCCTGAATGTACGAGTCTCGCCACAGAGGCCGCTGCCTGCGGCACCACACTGCTGCCGCCAGCCATCTACCCTCCACCTCTGTTCCCTGCCAAAGATCACGTGACACCTCCTACTATGACGGAGGACCTCCTGTAGCCCGGCGTAGTGCAGCAGCTCGACGTGGTAGAGACTCAACAAGTCGGTGGATATCCCATGCATAAATATTGCTCCATGCTGCTTCTACAGCAGACCACAATTGCGAAAGTGTGGCGGTGCAGGATTTTGCGCACGAACTGACCTCTCCTTAATGTCCCATAAATGTTCTATGGGAGTCATATTGGAGGATCTTGGTGGCCGAATCATTCGCCCAAATTGTTCAAAATGTTCTTCAAACAAACAGCCAATACTTGTGGCCCAGTGACATGGCGCTTTGTCAACCACAAATATTACATCATTATCTGATAGTCTGCAGGTAGCCGAACATTACCATTTCGAGTCAATGATCAGGTGAACCAAATGATCTAGACTATTCCATGCAAACACAGTGTACTCCATTATGGAGCCAATACCAGCTCGCACAGAGCGTGTTTGACAGCTTTGATCTATGGCTTGGTGGGACCTGTGTCTCACTGACACCCTACCGCCTGCTCTTACCAAGTGAAATTACGACTCGTCTGACCAGGAAACGGTTTTCCAGTTGTCTAGGGTCGAACCAATAGTTTTACGAGCCCAGGAGAGGCGCTGCAGGTGATGTCGTGCTGTTAGCAAAGGCACTCGCATAAGGTCCTCTGCTTCCGTAGTCCATTAACGCAAACTTTTGCCGCACAGTCTTAATGAATATGTTCTTCGTATGTACAACATTGATTTCTGCGGTTATTCCATGCGGTGTTGCTCGTCTGCTAACACTGAAAACTTTCTGCTCTCGTTCATTAAATGAAGGCCATCGGTCACTGCATTGTTCGTGTTGAGACGTAAACTCTGAAATTTGGTATTTTCGAAACACTCTTGATATTTTGGATCTCGGAATATTGAATTTCGAAACGATATCCAAAATGTAATGTCCCATGCCTCTAGCTCCAACAATTATACCGCATGCAAAGGATCCCGTGACTTACTTTTTTTTCTTTTTTTAAAATCTTATGGGCCTTAACTGCTAAGGTCATCAATCCCTAAGCTTACACACTACTTAACCTAAATTATCCTAACAACAAACACACACACCCATGCACGAGGGAGGACTCGAACTTCCGCCGGGACCAGCCGCAAAGTCCATGACTGCAGCGCCCCAGACCGCTCGGCTAATTACGCGCCGCGTGACTTACTTACTACACAGCGGGTCGGTGTGGCCGAGCGGTTCTAGGCACACTAGTCTGGAACCGCGCGACCGCTACGGTCGCAGGTTCGAATCCTGCCTCGGGCATGGATGTGTGTGATGTCCTTAGGTTTGTTAGGTTTAAGTAGTTCTAAGTTCTAGGGGACTGATGATCTTATATGTTAAGTCCCATAGTGCTCAGAGCCATTTGAACCATTTGAACTAACTACACAGCACAGTTCCGTCAACGCACTGTCCATTTATACCTTGTGTACGCGACACTACTTCCATCTGTCGACGTGCATGTCACTATTCCTTTTGTTACCTCAGTGCAGTTTCATCCGCGATCCGGCTGTATTGGTAACATCTAGGACGATCTTCAGCAGTCGCACACCGTGAGAGGCTCCGTGGCCAAGCGCTGACCTTCCACTGTCCTTCAATATGGAGCTATGCCGAACGAGTGCACTAGCAACTCATCGGGAGTCGTTGAGTGACCACCGCCGACTTATAGTGATCCCATGGAAGCATCTCTAGGCATTTCTGACCATCACTCACCACCACCGGTTGTTAGAATCGTTTCTCGGTGGATCTCCTCAGCCACCTACGAATCGCGGGCACCTAAAGCAGCTCAAAGGACATTCCAATGTATCGTGTCGAACTCAGATTCTGAATCGAGTTATCCACCAACAGATTCTTCAAAGTTTTTTTTTTCATTGTGCGTTAAGTAATGCACCAATAGACTTTCGTTTTGTTTGATTATTTATTTAACAAAGTTCATTACTGTGGCTAGCTGGTTTCGTATCTAGTAGCCATTCAGTCACGAACTTGAAGTCGGACTATTGTTCCTCACTAAATATCACAATTAATTAGTTCATAGGTTCTGCTCTGAGGGCCCCGCACAAATTTAATTGTGTATAGAGGTAGTTAATCTATATTTTGATAGGTGAGTTGACCAGTATTAAATTATGTGTCATAAGTGGCACTGCACTGAATTAGAAGCTTAAATTTGTAACTCCATCAAGGGTTTGTAGGCCTTAGTATTCGGTATAAATTTCGACCTAATACTTGCACCAGTTCCTCAGAAACATTTGTCTTAATACTCAGACAGAAAAAAGCACAACGAAGTGACCGACTGCGGCACGGGAACCTAAAAACCAGGGCGATGACCTGATGGAATCCTTCTATATGACATTAGAATTTGTTTTTCAGCTGCACGGTTTTGTCGTCTTTAAGATCATAGTACCTGAGACAGTCAGAAAGTAAACCATAGATTCCACAAGGAATAAAGGTGTGATGTGGAACAAAAAGGAAACTCTATCTACTATCTAGGAACAGCTCTTATTTTAATACATTACGAAGAATAGTGGAAAATACTTAAGCAAGTAATCCAGCAATCTGAGCAGCTTTATTATGAGCAAAAAGATAATTACATGACGCAACATAAAAAGTAAATGGGATATAGAGAAGACAGACGGGTGGGGTCAGAAAGAAAGAAGAACCATTAGCTCTTAAAATAAATGAGACTTTTGGTAAAAAGTCCTCGTGGTGTTGCAAACCTTTCTAAAAAGTACACTATTGGCCTTTAAAATTGCTACACCACGAAGATGACGTGCTACAGACGCGAAATTTAACCGGCAGGAAGAAGATGCTGTGATATGCACAATGCTTCTCAGAGCATTCACACAAGGTTGGCGCCGGTGGCGACAAAATGGTTCAAATGGCTCTGAGCACTATGGGACTTAACTTCTAAGGTCATCAGTCCCCTAGAACTTAGAACTACTTAAATCTAACTAACCTAAGGACATCACACACATCCATGCCCGAGGCAGGACTCGAACTTGCGACCGCAGCGGTCGCGCGGTTCCAGACAGTAGCGCCTAGAACCGCTCGACCACCGCGGCCGGCCGGTGGCGACACGAACAGCAGTTGACCGGCGTTGCCTGGTGAAACGTTGTTGTGATGTCTCGTGTAAGGAGGACAAATGCGTACCATCACATTTCCGACTTTGATAAAGGTCGGATTGTAGCGTATCGCGATTGCGGTTTATCGTATCGCGACAATGCTGCTCGCGTTGGTCGAGATCCAATGACTGTTAGCAGAATATGGAATCGGTGGGTGCAGGAGGGTAATACGGAACGCCGTACTGGATCCCAACGGCCTCGTATCACTAGCAGTCGAGATGACAGGCATCTTATCCGCATGGCTGTAACGGATTGTGCAGCCAAGTCTCGATCCCTGAGTCAACAGATGGGGACGTCTGCAAAAGAACAACCATCTGCACGAACAGTTGGACGACGTTTGCAGCAGAACGGACTATCAGCTCGGAGACCATGGCTGCGGTTACCCTTGACGCTGCATCACAGACAGAAGCGCACGCGATGGTGTACTCAACGACGAACCTGGGTGCACGAATGGCAAAACGTCATTTTTTCGGATGAATCCAGGTTCTGTTTACAGCATCATGATGGTCGCATCCGTGTTTGGCGACATCGCGGTGAACGCACGTTGGAAGCGTGTATTCGTCATCGTCATACTGGCGTATCACCTGGCGTGATGGTATGGGGTGCCATTGTTTACACGTCTCGGTCACCTCTTGTTCGCATTGACGGCACTTTGAACAGTGGACGTTACCTTTCATTCGATCCCTGCGAAACAGTACATTTCAGCAAGATAATGCACGACCGCATGTTGGAGGTCCGGTACGGGCCTTTCTGGATACAGAAAATGTTCGACTGTTGCCCTGATCAGCACATTCTCCAGATCTCTCACCAATTGAAAACGTCTGGTCAATGGTGGCCGAGCAACTGGCTCGTCACACTGCGCCGGTCACTACTCTTGATGAACTGTGGTATCGTGTTGAAGCTTCGTGGGCAGCTGTACCTGTACACCCCATCCAAGCTCTGTTTGACTCAATGCCCAGGAGTATCAAGGCCGTTATTATGGCCAGAGGTGGTTGTTCTGGGTACTGATGTCTCACGATCTATGCACTCAAATTGTGTGAAAATGTAATCACATGTCAGTTCTAGTATAATATATTTGTCCAATGAATACCCGTTTATCATTTGCATTTCCTCTTGGTGTAGCTATTTTAACGGCCAGTAGTGTATTTTGTTTCTGTCTCTGACAATTTGTGTTATTAGTTTCAGTGAACAGTGCCGTGGAATATCTGAGACCAGTCACTTTTGCCGGTTTTTTCCAAAGATATTTGAAAAGGTTGTGCTGAAGAGTCTTCCCAAGCATCTGTCTGCAAATAATATATTGCCCAAGTCACAGTTTGGGTTCCTTAAGGGTTACGATATAGATGGGACTATTTACAAGTACAGTGAAAATGTACTCAACTCATTAGAAAAAAATCTGATGCTACTGGAATTTTCTGTGATCTGTCAAAAGCATTTGGCTCAAAAGCATTTTGCTGTGTGGATCACACAATTCTCTTAAGTAAATTGGAATATTAAGGTTCACTAGCGGTACGGCAAAACGGTTCGAATCTCACGTAACTAAATGGAAACAAAGGATGTCGTTGCGAAATACATGTGGAGTAAGCGATCAGTCTTCGTCTGATTGGGAATTAATTACGTGTGATGTTCCTCAAGGTTCCAGCTTGTGTGTTGCTGTTTCTTCTGTACGTTAATGACCTCTCGTTGTTACATTGCCAGATGCTAAGGTTGTTTTGTTTGCGGATGATACAAACATTGCAATAAATAGCAAGTCAAGTACGAATTTAGAAATGACTGTTAATCAAATTTTCACTGACATTAATAAATATTTGAATCTAATTCACTGACAAACTTTTAAGAGACCCAATATATGCAGTTCAGGAGCTGTAAGTAATTTCCTTCGAGGACGTGAATAACTTATGAAGACTTACAGACAGAAGTGATTCACAGTGTTAAATTTCTGGGATTATAACTAGATTCTAAATTCAGTTGGGATGGAATCCCACAGAATTTTTGAAGCGTCTAAACAAGTCTATATTTGCAATGTGAATGATGTTAGAAATAGGAGATATAAATATAAAAAAGCTTACATACTTCGGTTACTGTCTTTCTACTACATCATGACATCATAAGACTCATTTGTGATGTAAACTCAAGTAGTCAACTAAAGACGATTGGACATTCAACAAACAGTGTCGCCGCGGTCCACAAATAATTTTTTGTTTCCAGAATGAGAGTTTCACTCTGCAGCGGAGTGTGCGCTGATATGAAACTTCCTGGCAGATTAAAACTGTGTGCCAGACCGAGACTCGAACTCGGGAGTTCGAGTATCGGTCCGGCACACAGTTTTAATCTGCCAGAAAGTTTCATATATGCAGTTTCTTATCAGCGCACACTCCGCTGCAGAGTGAAAATCTCATTCTGGAAACATCCCCCAGGCTGCGGCTAAGCCATATCTCCGCAATATCCTTTCTTTCAGGAGTGCTACTTCTGCAAGGTTCGCAGGAGAGCTTCTGTTAAGTTTGGAAGGTAGGAGACGAGGTACTGGCAGAAGTAAAGCTGTGAGGACGGGTCGTGAGTCGTGCTTGGGTAGCTCAGTTTAGATAGAGCACTTGCCTGCGAAAGGCAAAGGTCCCAACTTCGAGTCTCGGTCCGGCACACAGTTTTAATCTGCCAGGAAGTTTCAATTTTTGATGTTTATAGCTGCCTAGTAATGACAATGCCTTTGTTCTTTTTCTGTAGCATTGCGAAGAGCCTTCGAAGAGGACTGCAGTTACATAACGTGCGTGAAAAGTGATCAAATATTAACAAGAAAACAGCAGTGCAAACCGCTGTTCCTAACATCAGAAGAAAGGTGTCTCATTTGCGCGTGCAGTGATTCGCAGCACAGTTATCTTCTTATTATTTTCATACACGCTGTGATGAAGTCCTCTTTGAATGCTCTTTCTAATGCTACACAAAAAGAATACAGTCTCACTAAAAAACTAAGTCGCTGTAAAATTCGGTAGCTATAAAAGATAAAGAACTGTAAATTTACTTTATCGATTTTTTTGGAGCGGTCTGTCTTAGCTTCCTCAAACTATATGTCGCAGCCAAGATGCTAACTCACTATTCGCAAAAGAAGTTCCGCACTAGATTAGAGATGAGACAACTTGTGACACATTAAGGTTCTGTGGCACACCGGGACTCCAAAGCAAGCGCCTAACTTTGGAGGGCAGTTCTCACACTGTTCTATCATCACAGCATGCCTGGCGTTTGGATAAGACAACCGATTGGGACCTCTTCCTCGTCACCGCTCACTGATCACCTAGAGTCTGGCACTCAGCGTTTAACTCTTAGCAAATGACAAACTGGAGAAGTAGCTACGGGATTCCCACTATCGGCATTTGCAACCCTAGGCATCCTACAGTGCGAATTGCTGTACTTATAAATGTTGGAAACTGACCTGTCTCGTGTGGCCACATGATGAAGAGAGACTGCAGTACATCCACCACTAGCTTAACCAACTGCATGCTAATATCTAATTCATCAGGGAAACTGAAAATAATTGTGTGCTAACATTCCTCGATCCGGAATTATTTATAGAACTTGATGCATCACTGGACCACAGAGTGTACAAGGACACTTGAAAGCGGTGCTGAAGAACCTACGATCCTGTTCCAGAGCCAGTGGCTACAACAGAGGAACGATACATAGCACTATAGAAACACAAAATAAAACATAAGTGATGAAGAAACAAAACAGCACTTCTCTCTCACTCGGTACATATAGGACGTAAGTGAAGGAGTTACTAACGTTATCCAGGACGAGTGGAAAAAGTTCGTCGGTTGAAGTAGCAGCAAAATCAACGATGTCGTCAGCTATACAAAGGATGCTGTCAGTAAAGCTACACATCCCCGGAGCGTATGAAATCATCAGTGAGTGGGACACAACTACGTATTAACACATGCCTAGCAGACACAAGAGACATACAAGAAACAAGCAAGTCAACAGTGGTAGCGCATCATAAGACGTGCGGCAAAACTATACAGCACCAGGAGGTTATATTCATGTATTTAAACATCTGAACTATTATAATGAATTGATTTGATTAGGAATCCTATATCATTTCGTAATCAGATGATCTTATGCTTCTATTAATTAAATATTGTTATGTGGGTGGTCTATGACTTATGCTACACCAGGGCCATCCTTTTCTAATTAATTTAATCCGGTTCACTGAGTTTTAATAAAAGTATTTGAGCCTACCGAAGTACGCAAGTTACAAATGACCACTACCCCTAGTTGTTTTTGTGTCCATAACCTATGAATAACATTTGAAAACGGACTCCATCTGAATAGTTACATTTAAAATACGGTAGTACTAATTAGGATAGTATATCACACTGAAGTCAGTGGCGGCTCGTAACCGAACATAAGCCATGATGTCATTAGCGGCTCGCTTTTGAACTATGTTTACTAGAAGTTTTTGCTTCTCTTATAGAATATTTTCATGCTCGTAAATTTTCGGTATTAATTATGAGTCACATCCTCAAGTCAGTTCATAAACGTTGATGAGCCGAATTATTACGAGTACCTGCTTTTCAGGCCCACCTTTGGAACGCAGTATCGCCGCTATTCTGCTTGGCGTCAGTTCTCTACACACAGTTCACGTAATTCCCTTAAATTAGCCCGATCGCTGTGGCCGAGCGGTTCTAGGGGCGTCAGTCCGGCACCGCGCTGCTGCTACTGTCACAGGTTCGAATTCTGCCTCGGGCATGAATGTATGTGCTGTCCTTAGGTTAGTTAGGTTTAAGTAGTTCTAAGTATAGGGGACCTCAGATGTTAAGTCTCACAGTGCTTAGACCCATTTGAACCCTTAAATTACGGGCAATCGTGCAATGAAGCGGAGCTGATGTGGTCCATAGGGTTCAGATCACTTGAATTTAGTTGTCAAGACAATGCCATAGCCCTAGGGGTAGTCCATAATAATGTTTAAGTAGTACCCAGCTATCATGGCAGCATTGATTACTACCCAAGTGCCATGGAAGCCAAGTTGAATGTCACACATCGCATAATACTGCCCCCACCAGCCAACGTCTTTGGCGAGGTCGTTGTCTCGAACTACTGCTCACCCGGTGTAAAACGAAAAATTCATCCGACCAGAAGTCACGTTTCCATTGATTCAGGGTCCAATTTCCATGGTCCTTTGCCAGCTGCAATCGTAATTGAGGATGCAGTTGGGTCAAAATGGTGTTGTCTACTATTAATCTCAATTTTCAATAATGTTATTTAGCGATATGCTCCGAAACAGTGATTTATTCACCAGCTTTTTACTCTCTCCTGTAACCGATCGCCGCCTAATGCTTCACAGAACGAACAATCCTCCGATCTCAATGTTATGTGACGTCCATCACCTTGTCGGCTACTAGTGGTTCAACCGCACTCCAGCAGTTCTCCATACACTTTCACGACATTAGCACGCGAACAGCCGACCAGCATAGCCGTTTTCGAGATTCCAAGCCTTTCACACATTCGCTTGTCGGTGGATTTCCCCTCTGCGGACCATATCGTCGCTTCAGTTATTCTCCATTCGTCTCTGCTCCGTGGTTGGCAGTGGTCTGAATGTTTCGGCTAGTCAGTCCATAAACAAGGCGTAAAAAAAATGGTCACTTATTCCCGCAGGGGTAGTATTTATCAAAATCAGAAGAGAAGTCCCTATCAAATGTTCCACAAAATTTCGGGCATGCAGCCGCATAAATTTCACTTCTTCTTCTAATATTTCAGCTGTGTATCCGTGGCCGCGTGCGCAATATCGCGTCTACGGGTTTACAAGGACGGAGCAAGTGCTGGAGCGTCAGTTACCTCGGCTCTCTCTCAAGATGGGTGGACGATATATAGCCGAAATATTAGAACAAGTGACATTTTTGCCGCTGCTCGTCCAAAATTTTATGTAACAGTCATTGCGGCTCGAAAATATGGAGATGCAGTTCCTGTAACATGTCCGGAAAACGATACCTGTTGAGGTACGGGCCAGTCTGCTACATATTTCCATCAATGTGTCATCTGTAAGTATGCACTACAGGCTGTATTTTATGGGGTTACCACCTATCCTCGTACATTCTTCAGCGCCTTTGTGTAGCAAATAAACCACTCTATGAAACAGACCTAGTTCCTTTTGGATTGCGTCACATGCGTTGATCACAAGTTCTTGTAATGTCTGCACATTGTCGATGGTTTCGTCATACATGAGACCTTTGAATCTAGCGAATTCATGCCCGCTGAACAGGGCAGCGTGGAAGATGTCATTCTGCCGGACCTCCTCCGCCAATCCACCGCCAATGAAAACTTTCGCAAGATCCGCAGAAAATGGTTTGGTAGTGTCGTGTATAAACCACACTCTATGTCTTTCTGCAAGAGTAATGTTAAACAGTGCTGATAAATCATTGTGCAATGAACAGTAATAGTAAAACGACCTACACCACCGAATACTACACATTAACACGTCATAAGTAAAACAGTAAGTGTCTGAACAGGTATGAGTTTCCGGACATACCACTATAAGAATTATTCTTCTATTTTTTACCAGATTACGTCCGCTAAAAATATGTGACACATTTTAAGGTTCTATACCTCAGTCTCTAAAACGGAACTCTTGCAGAATCACTTCGTTTTCCGTATGTCTGTCTGACTGTTAAAAACCCTTCGTCTTAAAAACGTGTGGACGTATCAAGTTGAAATTTATGTCAAATTTATGTCACTATACGGTCTCATAGTGATGTAATAAATGTAAGCTTCCAAGTCAGTGCAATCAAAAGGCACGGCAGTTGAAGTCACGTATTTATTCTCCCAAGCTCCTTTATTAAAACCTATAAGGTATCCACTGACCTAAAATCACGAAAGTTGCCAAGGAGCTTGGTTTCACAGTAAAAATAGAGGAAGAAGATCATAAAATACTTGATTTGTAATTATATAAGGGGACGAAATATTTATTTTGTCATTTGTTATCTGGTTTCAAACTAAAAATTAAATTCAAATGAAAGTATGGTCCAGACCTTTTTTGGTTCCAAAATTAAAACATTCGCGAAATTCTTGGGATTCTCAGGACCGATATCTTGCATCTTTTCGATGACAGGCAAAAATCGTAGAGAATCGCATTTCCCGGGAGAGATGAACCGTCTATATTATGAAAAAGTCAGTATAAATTTGAAAACTGAATAAATCTCGGAATAATGTAGATAGAGAGGTACAAATTGACACACACGCTTGGAATGACATGTGGTTTTATTAGAACCAAAAAATACAAAAGTTCAAAAAATGTCCGACAGAATATCAATAATTAGCATAACAAAGCAAGACAAAGCAAAGATGATGTTCTTTACAGGAAACGCTAAATATGTCCACCATCATTCGTCAACAATAGCTGTAGTTGAGGAATAATGTTGTGAACAGCACTGTAAAGCATGTCCGGAGTTATGGTGAGGCATTGGCGTCGGATGTTGTCTTTCAGCATCCCTAGAGATGTCGGTCGATCACGATACACTTGCAGCTTCGGGTAACCCCAAAGCCAATAATCGCACTGACTGAGGTCTGGGGACTTAGGAGGCCAAGCATGACGAAAGTGGCAGGTGAGCACGATATCATCACCAAACGACGCGCGCAAGAGATCTTTCACGCGTCTAACAATATGGGGTGGAGCGCCATCCTGCATAAACAACGTACGTTCCAGCAGGTGTTTATCAGCCAGGCTGGGGATGATGCGATTCTGTAACATATCGGCGTACCTCTCACCCGTCACGGTTGCAGTTTTCCTCTCCAGCGCCATCTGTCGGACATTATGTGAACTTTGTTTTTTTTGTTCTAATAAAACCCCATGTCATTCCAAGCATGTGTGTTAATTTTTACCTCTCTATCTACATTATTCCGTGGTTTATTAAGTTTTCAAATTTATAGTGACTTTTTGATCACTCAGTACATGATTATATTTGTACAGAACCCTCAGAGTGCGAATCCCATTAACACCTTGACAGTTCTTTCTAAAACATTCTGTATATTAATGCGATGACATGGTCACATAGGGAGCAAAGCTGTATTAAAGAAAGGAGAAGGTTCACCCTCACTAGCGTTGATGCATATCGGCAGGGTATGTGTCAGAAGCAATATCGTGAAATGAATATGAGGAAATTTAGTAGGGATCAAAAGACTGCAGCAGAAAGAGGGGAAGAGGGTCGGTGGGTAGGATCGTAAAGCGTGCAGCGCGCCACTGAGGAGGCAGGACCTGGCTCGGGATTAACAGGTACCCGGGCGGACGGTGCGCTGCTGTCTCGGCAGCAGATAACAGGCGCGCCTGACGTGTAGGCAGCGCCGCGTCACGACGTAACTCAGAGAGGACGGCGGCCTGCGTGCCTCGCTGCCATCGCCAGCTTTACGACCTGCTGTCTGCCCGCTTGATATTTACCTGCCCTATCGAGGGGCAGCTACCTAGTAAATCTTTATTGCCCCTCAACAGTGGGCCGGCAGCGTACAGCCCAGTATGCTCCGTGAATAAAAGGGCACGCACCCTTCAAGAGCCTGTCCTAGAGAGCGGGCTATCCACAGTGCTTCCAGGGGGAGGAGCTTCCATAGGTAGCTTTGCTACGTGACACGCCAGTATTCATCAGATTTCGTCGTTAGTATTCAGAACAGTGAGCCAACGAACTAGCGCACTGCCCTGTGATGATTTGCAGGGTGCAGACTTTTCGTGAACAAGCCACAAGGCCTGCCACCAGTCTCTAATGCTGTATGGTCCAGGTCAGTGACAGTGGGTGACTGCACTAGGTAAGATAAGGCAATACCTCTCACATTAGAGCCGGGTTATTCAGAAGAAATACTTTCCGTTTCGTATGCACTCCAAGTTGATAAAATTGGTATTTCACAAGTCATCATAATTAATCTCTAATTATTCGCTATTAAACTAATTTTCTCCAATGATCTGAGATCGCCGTCAGCTTGCCTAACCAACGGACTATAGGCTCATGGGAGGGGGGGGGGCGGACGAATTTCCTGGTTCCTAATTGTCGTAAGGTGGCGACTACTGCATGAGATTAGCCAGCTCTTAGTTCCAAATTCAGCCCAATGCTACATACCGCGAAGGACATCAGAGTTCCTGCCGTTTTCGCGGAAGTTGGTGACCCCTCAGTAATCCCAACCCCTGGGTCGGGGAAACTAACGTAGCCACAGCGATGGTCAGGTTGGCTCTACGGCCCTCTTACTGTCTTTGGAAGCTTACTATGCCGATGGCTCTTCGGCCACAAAAGTGTCGAGAGACTCCATGATCAGGCATTTGCGACTAGTTGAACAGAGATGAGCAGTTAGAACGGTTGTGAGTTCGTGACCGGCAGCCATGTCGGCGAGTATATTTTGTGCAGAGTTTGCCGCTATGGACCGTTCCGCTCGCGAGGTTGCTGGTAGTTAAATTCATCTCCCAGTTCATATTCTGCAGCGTTCGTAGCTATACTCCTAATCATTCAGTACACAATAGAAACGGGTGCTGTCCAAGACAATACCGCACTAGTTACTTGACGTTACCGTTCAAGCTAGTGAACAAAGTTATCCATATATTCTCTCCACGCACTCTCTCGTAGTTCAAGGGCTGGATCGTTTCAATTTGATGGTTTTCATGCAACTGAATATTTTATATTCGTGTCCAACAGCAAGAAGCAATAGGACCTGGCGATAATAAATTTGCTGTTTTACTCATGTATCTGGCTGCGTCGCCAATTTATTGTGTGTTGTTAGAGGAACAATGCAGTAGATTTTATCATAACTGACGCCTTTTCTCTTGTCTGTAGACCCCTTCTGTATCGTATTGTTTGTATTAATTAACCATCAACTGAACCCCTTCTAGCAGAGAATTAGTTCGCAGCCAGTCACGTTTGAAGCAGCAGCCGACAGGTAGGTGAGTGACAAACCTCACAGCTTGCAGGGAAACAGAGAAATCGTCTACACAGGTAATTATTTTGCCTCATTTCTGCAAATTAAGGTTCATTAGAACTCACGCCATTGTCTATAGCAGACAACAACAGCTACAGATCGTCTTGTTGTGTGAGGGTGGTTTTAGCAGGAAGGCCACAAATGCATCCCCCTTAATCTCTCCAGAAGGGAGGCATAAAAACGTCATCTTGTAGTCTAGTCTCTATAAAATCAAACTATCCTACCAGTCCTGAATGTTTGCAGACTGAGTTAATTACAGGAAATAAAGAAACAATAAGGTATTGGTTTTTAATGGTTTAGGTGTTCTACATAGTTCCCCACCCCCCCTCCCCCCTACTTCAGTACAACGCACAGAACGTTCAACTACGTTAAAATGTTTGAAAAGTTCTTTGGGATGGTGCTCAACTCGCCATTTACGTTGAACTGTACGTTGAACATTCGTGTAAATTTCTGCACATTCTTGTTTTGTGATAGGTTTGTATTGGTAACACCAAACCTTGTCGTTTCTGATTATTTGTTTCCAGGAAAGAACTGTCCGCATTTTGCATTCCAGTCAAATCACTGCAGGCGTCCACTTCACTCTCTTTCCTTTCGGGAATCAAGGTCTGCGGGAGAAACACTGCACACATTATTCTCTTCCTCAAAACATTCTTGAAAATATTTTGAACACTTTTGTTAGAGGTATTGCTTCATTGCGATTTGTGAAGCAACTATGCTGAGATACTACAGCCACATGTCCACTACTTAACATTGCCGACCTGTAAGTTATATGTAGAGCCCACATCTGTAGTTGACAGGTGTTAGTGCAAGCTACCACCCTACTTACTGCAATGACGCCGTTTCTACGCCAAGAATAAAATCAGTTTAAAAACTTTCACGACGGCCGGTGCACACTGAAAATTATAGCCCACAATATTCCATCCAGCATACCCGCCAAAGTTCACATGTGTCCACACATGAAGGCAGCAGTAATCACTTGCTACTTTCCTCGTCACCCTGTAACTACTTTTAGTGTGAGCAGATATGAAAGTCTCATTTCCAACGGTACAAAATACGAAAAATTTAAAAATGAGATAACAGGACTGCAATGTATTTCAAAATGTACCATATTCGTTATATATTTTTCCTTAAGACTTGCTGTTCATGGGGATGAGTACCGAATCCAGTCTTATTTGGTTTCCAAGCAATATCAAATCCCTGCGGCCAATTGTTGCTCTTCTTTGTAACTAAGCCACACATAACATGACCGGCATATATTTACATGACACAGCATGTTGTAAGGACGTGGCTGACGTTTTTCTTATGTCCAGTGTGAGTTTTTAATTAAATTTCGGAGTCTGACATGTTCAGATGGATGATGTGAATCTCCATCAGAAACTTCAGAGCAACAGTTACCCAACGTAACACAATTTCTGCCAAAAGGTACCAAATCCATTATTATTTTTGCAATAACAGTTAAATAAATAAACATTTAACAAAGGTACTTCACATAATGTGTCTCAACATCTGTCTGAATATGAAAACAGGGCTACAAAACATATTCTAATGCTACTGTGGTTGTAAAAGATTTTTGCCAGTCCTAAATAAGATTTTATGGATTTGATATCTTCTGGAAAAGGGCTTCTCCTGTCGGGGCAGGAGGTGTTCTAACGTGTAGTCAAATGCCAGCCTACTGGCACAAATCATAAAACAGTAAGAGAAGACCACATGATGGCTGGTATCCGATCCAAACCTCTGAAGTAATTTTTTAGGTGTCATGGCCAATTCAATTGTACTGTAGGTGGCAGAGAAGATCGCTGACGAATTAAGAAGCTTGGACAATCATTAACAAATTCCTGCATTGGTGGAATTACATATTACTTCTGATCAATGGCGCGAAAACGACTAAACCTTATCTCACAGAACTGGAGATACTGACGATTCAGATAATGCTTCGCACACAGAAATTCTTGTCGCTGTGAACTGTCTGAAGTCACTTACGGGTGATCTGTGACGTCTGGATTGACCTTCACCCTCTGTTTAGGTGCGGATACGAGGGGTTCGTAGGGGTCACGACACTGCCCACCCTGCTCCAATAATATTTAAGTAAAAGCGGTTATGTTGTTACAGAATCAGTTTCTTAATTTATGGGAGAATAAAATAGCATGGAAACTAAGGGTCTTGGAAATGATGTGGGATTCTACAAATTCCAAGTTATGCTTAACAATGGATACCTTTCAGTTTCTTGCGGCTATCAGTAAACACACATCACAAAAGTTTTGCATCACCTCGGTTCCGAGAGTTGCGGAACCTGTACAGAAAATTGGAAAAGAGATCAACATAAACAACATTTCCGCCCATTTTACTGCTAATGAAAACCACGCATTACATGTTGTACCACCATACAGCGAGACCTTCAGAGATGGTGGTCCAGATTTCTGTACACACCGGTACCTCTAATGCCCAGTAACACGTCGTCTTTCATTGATGTGTGATTGTATTCGTCGTTGCATACTCTCCACAAATCCATCAAGGCACTGTCGGTCCAGATTTTCCCACTCCTCAACGGCGATCCCCGTCGTAGATCCCTCAGGATGGTTGGTGTGTCACGTCGTACATGAACATCCCTTTTCATCCTATCCCAGGCATGCTCGATAGTGCTCATGTCTGGAGAGCATGCTGGCCAGTCTAGTCGAGCGATGTCGTTATCTTGAAGGAAGTCATTCACAAGATGCGCACGATGGGCGCGCGAATTGTTGTCCATGAAGACGAATGCCTCGCCAATATGCTGCCGATATGGTTGCACTACGGTCGGAGAAAAGCATTCACGTTTCGTACAGCCGTTACGGCGCCTTCTATGACCACCAGCGGCGTACGTCGGCCCCACAAATAGCAGAGAACACCCACCTTGCTGCTCTCGGTGGATAGTGTATCTAAGGCATTCAGCCTGGCCGGGTTGCGTCCAAAGACGTCTCCGACGATTGTCTGTTCAAGGCACGTGCGACACTCATAGGTGAAGAGAACGTGATGCCAATCCTGAGCGGTCCATTCAGCATGTTGTTGGACCCAGCTGTACCACGCTGCATGGTGTCGTGGTTGCGAAGATGGGCCTCGGCATGGACGTCGGGAGTGAAGATGCTTATCATGCAGCCTATTGCGCACAGTTTGAGTTGTAACACGACGTCCTGTGGCTGCACGAAAAGCATTATTCAACATGGTGGCGTTGCTGTCAAGGTTCCTCCGAGCCAAGGTCCGCAGGTACCGGTCATCCACTGCAGTAGTAGCCCTTGGGCGGCCTGAGCGAGGCATGCCTTTGACAGTTCCTCTCTCTCTGTATACCCTCCACGTCCGAACAACATTGCTTTGATTCACTCCGAGAAGCCTGCACACGTCCCTTGTTGAGAGCCCTTCCTGGCGCAAAGTAACAATACTGACGCGATCGAAACGCGGTATTGTCCGTCTAGGCATTGTTGAACTGTAGACAAGACGAGCCTTGTACATTTTTCCTGGTAGAATGACTGGAACTGATCGGCTGTCTGACCCCAAATGATTCAAATGGCTCTGAGCACTATGGGACTTAACTTCTGAGGTCATCAGTCCCTTAGAACTTATAACTACTTAAACCTAACGTCTCTGAACAGTCAAAGGGACTGTGACTGTGACACAATATCCACAGTTAACGTCTATCTTCAGGAGTTCTGGAAACTGGGGTGATCCAAAACTTTATTTGATGTCTGTAGTAAGTACACTGAGTTAGCACACAGTTAGAAGCGACAGACCACAGAAACTTGAGTAAGGCGTGGCAAGGGAAAAAAATAAAAAAAACAGTCAACCATAAAGTCCGAATTCTCGAACGACACGGTTTGAGACATGTATTCTCAAGAGGTGTGGGGACTTCTGGGACACCACTTAGGTCTACTTCACACTTATCCGGCAAACATCTATATGGCACCGTATGCACGGCAGTGTTATAGAGAATCCTACTGCGTATTTCATATCAGCGGGCACGGACTGCTGCCTCCCAAACGACACACGGCAGCCGTGTAGCTGCCGGACACTCTCACATCACTGGATTCCTGCTGTACCGTTACCAAGGTGACGCGTCTGCTAGTGGATACTTTGGAAATACTGATGCATTGACATTTTCCAGGCACGGCAGACTTCGAGACAACAACAGCGTATACATCAGTTAATTCGTTGTGATTTTGATTGTGTTTCTTTTTGTATTCGTAACTTCTTCTGGTAAGCCTACACATGGTTTGAGAAATAGACTCTAAGCTATTAATATCTTAAATGGAAGAACAGACAGATTTGTAGGAGAAAACTTTAGATAAGTACAAGTGCAGGATTCATACAAAAATGTTCCTCGATGAATTCAAAGAACTGCGTGGACCATGTACAAGCATCAGCGATAAAGGAAGAAACAAGTGAATACGAGGAACAAGTCAGTCAATCATTTAATGATGATGTATTGGATTACTTTCAAAAATACGTAAACAATGAATGAAACAATACGTCCTCTCAAAAATTATGTTTTAGGGAACTGCTAGTCTAGTGAACTCTCTGAAGTTGTTCCTGAAACTATTTACTGAAATTCCTCCACGAACCTATCTAGCTCCCTGCACTCGTGCCCATCCAGTTATCAGTAATGTATTTTCAGTATCATAGCCATCTCTGTGACGCACAGAGCTATACAAAACGACACCAGATTTTGCAATATCTGCAGAGAAATCAGAATCTATGTTGAAGGGCGTTTGAAAAATTCTCCATTTGCTGCTCGTTAATCCAAAGTTAAATTCTACGTACCTTCGAACTACGGAAAGACGGTAAGTGAAAATTGTCATTGCAGCTTTCAACATATTCTCTGCATATGGTTGAAGAAGGGATATGTCCACACCGAAAGTCTCATCCCCCGCGAAAAATTAAGATATCTTGGGGGATCGTTCAGTCGCTATGAAGATCTTAGAATGTTGATACACTCAATAGAAAGTAAACGAAACAATCACTCAGGATCTCGGTGAAGCACTTGGAATACAGTGTGAAACGCTCCGTTTGGCTCCTTTTTAAATTAAGTGGATGAGTCCACTGTATTCTGTTTCTATATGTTTTACATTGACGACAAGTCAAACTCATGTTAGAATCTGTTCCCATTCTATTTTGCTGGGACTGCGTTCAGAGAGTGGGAAGCAATAAAATGGTGACTCCTGTGCCCTGCCGTTTACAACAGCATGAGGAAAAATCAGAAACCATCGCGGTTGTTTGGACGGCTACCGGACAAGTGTGAAATGGGCCCTACATTGACGCTTGTCGTCTTCCCTGAACTCTGTGAGTCAAGATTTTATGTGCTTTCTATGTCTGTCTCCAGGCAACTTACGGACGACACTGTCTGATCGAATGGAAGGTGAAACATGCATTCACTTTGTTGATTTGCCATATTTTAACTTTTATACTAATTTGTATGAGGGTGATGTCATTTTTCTCCCCTTTTTAGTTGTTTATCTCCTAAGCTGAAGGTCTCTCTCAGATATAAATGATTTTTCTTTATATAGCTGAGAAATGAATCCCCAGTATATACATTAGGCTTAACACACGGTCGCGACTGCGGCAGTTATTAACGCGCTCCGACACCGTCCCCGCGGCCTGTTGCGCCACAGTGAACACAGCCCCGGGGCGGCGAGAAACGCAAACACCGGCCCCAAGTTTGCAGTCCAAGCAAGGCAGCCGCGGCGTGGGCTGCCCTGGCCGGAGCGGGCTAGTTTGCATACGCTGCCGCCAGCCAGCTGTTAATAACACGCGTGTTCCAGCAGCCCGAGCATGCGGCTACTGTGCGTGAGAAAGGTTCAGCAGTGCAAACACCGGGCTGTTCTTTGTCATGTACGGTCGCGGCGAAAGTGTCTTTCAACGACAAGCTGCTGGAATCGTAATTGTGTAAAGTCTGGTTTACTGCTTAGATTCGTCATTGAAAGGCACCTCCATGCCCTACTAATCCCTGTGATGCAGAGAGAGGCTTCCGCACATGTTACGACTATACAGGATGTTTCAGCTGCTCGTACCACTGGGTTTTATGCTACCTGCAACGCCTTCAGATACCGCATGCAATATTTTCATATTCCCTCTCTCGCTACGTGCAAACTATTAGTTCTGCAGAAAAAAATGAACACAACATTTTTGTACGAAATTTAATATAGATAAATTTTGTGCTGTGAGCGTTCAGTGGTTCATAGTGTGGGTTCCTGTAGTCATGTCCTAGTTCATGAACCACGGGCAACGTATGAGTGGCCAAGTAAGTGGTCCCGACAGTCGGGATACCAGTTACTTTGGAATAAGGCTGGGCATCTCGGACATATTCTGAGTCGTTGTCACCTTTGTGCTCACACGGCAAAGACTACCAAATCCACCGGTTAGTCCCTCAGCCGTTAGGGGTAAAACCCAATGGGACTCGGGGCAAGTAAGGCTATCAACCTGCTTCCCTGATACTTTAAATATGATGCTGGCAACAATCAGAGCAAAATGCCTCTGACCTTTGGAGGTGACGGAGTCCCACCTCTAACTGACAAACCAGGGACTCCTAAGATACGACTTGGCAAACAAATGGTAATGAGATGGGGAGCTATTAATATCAATGGGGGCTACTCTTGGAAGAAGGTAGAGCTGGCAGAGGCTGCAAGTAAGATGGGGCTGGACGTTTTAGCTGTTAGTGACATTCGGGTAAGGGGTGAGAAAGAAGAATAAGTGGGAGAATACAAGGTCTACTTGTCAGGAGTCAAAGCAGGAATAGCACAATGGGGTGTAGGGCTTTACATCAGGAAAGAAATGGAACCCAGCGTAGTTGCAATAAGGTATGTAAACGAACGACTGATGTGGATAGATTTGACAGTGTCTAGCAAGAAAATTAGGATTGTGTCAGTATATTCGCATTGTGAAGGGACTGATCAAGATAAGATGGATAGTTTTTATGAGGCACTCAGTGATGTAGTTGTTAGAGTAAAGGACAAGGACAGTGTTCTGCTCATGGGTGATTTTAACGCCAGGATTGGAAATCGAACAGAAGGGTATGAAAAGGTTATGGGTAAATTTGGAGAGGATATGGAGGCCAACAGGAACGGGCAGCAACTCTTGGATTTCTGTGCCAGTATGGGCTTAGTAATCACAAACTCCTTTTTTAAACATAAGAACATTCACCGGTATACTTGGGAAAGCAGGGGAACCAGATCTGTCATTGACTATATAATAACAGATCAGGAATTCAGGAAGGCTGTGAGGGACACACGTGTATTCAGGGGATTCTTTGATGACACTGATCATTATGTAATCTGCAGTGAAATTGGGATTGCGAGGCCGAAAGTGCAGGAGGTCAGGTCCATATGTAGGAGGATAAGAGTGGAGAAACTTCAGGATAAGGAAATCAGGCACAAGTACATAACAGCGATCTCAGAAAGGTACCAGTTAGTTGAATGTAGTCAATTACAGTCATTGGAAAAGGAATGGACAAGGTACAGGGACACAGTACTAGAAGTGGCTAAAAAATGTCTTGGAACAGTAGTGTGTAAAAGTAGGAGGAAGCAAACAGCTTGGTGGAATGACACAGCCTGTAAAAGGAAAAAGAAGGCGTATAAAAAATGGCTACATACTAGAACTCAGGTAGACAGAGAAAGTTATGTTGAAGAAAGAAACAAAGCCAAACAGATAATTGCAGCATCCAAGAAGAAATCTTGGGAAGACTTTGGAAACAGGTTGGAGACATTGGGCCAAGCTGCTGGAAAACCATTCTGGAGTGTAATTAGCAGTATTCGAAAGGGAGGTAAGAAGGAAATTACAAGTATTTTGGACAGGTCAGGAAAACTGCTGGTGAATCCTGTGGATGCCTTGGGCAGATGGAGGAAATATTTTGAAGAGTTGCTCAATGTAGGTGAAAATACGATCAGTAATGTTTCAAATTTCGAGGTAGAATGGGATAGGAATGATGATGGAAATAGGATCACGTTTGAGGAAGTGGAGAAAATGGTCAATAGATTGCAGTGCAATAAAGCAGCTGGGGTGGATGAAATTAAGTCGGAACTCATCAAGTACAGTGGAATGTCAGGTCTTAAATGGCTACACAGGATAATTGAAATGGCCTGGGAGTCGGGACAGGTTCTATCAGACTGGACAAAAGCAGTAATCACACCAATCTTAAAACATGGAAACAGAAAAGATTGTAACAACTACAGAGGTGTCTCTTTAATCAGCGTTGTGGGTAAAATCTTCTCAGGTATTGTTGAAAGGAAAGTGCTAGTATTAGTTGAGGAGCAATTGGATAAAATCAGTGTGGGTTTAGGCCTCTTAGAGGTTGTCAGGACCAGATCTTTAGCTTACGACAAATAATGGAGAAGTGTTATGAGTGGAACAGGGAATTGTATCTATGCTTTATAGATCTAGAAAAGGCATATGACCGGGTTCCTAAGAGGAAGTTATTGTCTGTTCTACGAGATTATGGAATAGGAGGCAAACTTTTGCAAGCAATTAAAGGTCTTTACATGGATAGTCAGGCAGCAGTCAGAGTTGACGGTAAACTGAGTTCATGGTTCAGAGTAGTTTCAGGGGTAAGACAAGGCTGCAACCTGTCTCCACTGTTGTTCATATTATTTATGGATCATATGTTGAAAACAATAGACTGGCTGGGTGAGATTAAGATATGTGAACACAAAATAAGCAGTCTTGCATATGCGGATGACTTAGTTGTGATGGCAGATTCGATTGAAAGTTTGCAGAGTAATATTTCAGAGCTAGATCAGAAATGTAAGGACTATGGTATGAAGATTAGCATCTCCAAAACCAAAGTAATGTCAGTGGGAAAGAGATATAAACGGATTGAGTGCCAAATAGGAGGAACAAAGTTAGAACAGGTGGACGGTTTCAAGTACTTAGGATGCATATTCTCACAGGATGGCAACATAGTGAAAGAACTGGAAGCGAGGTGTAGTAAGGCTAATGCAGTGAGCTCTCAGCTACGATCTACTCTCTTCTGCAAGAAGGAAGTCAGTACCAAGACTAAGTTATCTGTGCACCGTTCAATCTTTCGACCAACTTTGTTGTATGGGAGCGAAAGCTGGGTGGATTCAGGTTACCTTATCAACAAGGTTGAGGTTACGGATATGAAAGTAGCTAGGATGATTGCAGGTACTAGTAGATGCGAACAATGGCAGGAGGGTGTCCACAATGAGGAAATCAAAGAAAAACTGGGAATGAACTCTATAGATGTAGCAGTCATGGCGAACAGGCTTAGATGGTGGGGTCATGTTACACGCATGGGAGAAGCAAGGTTACCCAAGAGACTCATGGGTTCAGCAGTAGAGGGTAGGAGGAGTCGGGGCAGACCAAGGAGAAGGTACCTGGATTCGGTTAAGAATGATTTTGAAGTAATAGGTTTAACATCAGAAGAGGCACCAATGTTAGCACTGAATAGGGGATCATGGAGGAATTTTATAAGGGGGGCTATACTCCAGACTGAACGCTGAAAGGCATAATCAGTCTTAAATGATGATGATGATGATGAGGAGGAGGAGGAGGAGACGTTCTCGGCGGAAGCTGTAGTTTTCGAATTATTCTAGAAAAACATACAAACTAAACATCAAACGCATTTTTCCGTATAATTCTAAACCTTGGTCTCCAGCGAAAACGTTCTGCATTACAAAACTAAACTACAATAAATTTCTTCATTCCTTCAGTAGGAGTGACAGTTTCCGCATAGTGACGGAAAGAATATGAAAATCTCGCATGTGCTTTCTGAAAGCGTTGCAGGTTGCATAACACCAAACTGTGGGGGCAACAGCATCACCCCGTTTAAAGATAAGGAAATGAATACTGAAAAAGAGTTTGTTCCGGATTGCACCTTACTTTTTGAAGTAACAATCAGCTGCTTTGGCGCTACAAAGATTTATGGTCGCTCGTAGTTTCATTTGTTTCTTCACCTTTATTATTGATCGGACATTTTGGTAAGTACAGTACCTGAAAAAAAATGGAAGCAACCACAAAATGTGGGGGAGAACAAATGAAATTTCGCAGGTTGAGGTGGTATATAATTTTAGTTCAGTGATTACAAAATACAAAATCGATTCAAATTCAGTAAGAATACAGCAGTGTGGCCCCACTTACCGGTATGAAGATGTACTCCCTCAGATGGGAGGCATGCACTGATTCAGTTGGGAAAGGTGTTATAAATCTTTTTGTCTTCTGCTAAGGAAATCTGTCCCACAATTATTGTTACTGGTCCTTGATATCCTGGTACACTGTAGGGGTTTATGTCCGAGCTGGTCCGTCACATTTTCTAATGTAGACAGATATAGGGATCTTGTTGGCCACAACAGTACCTCAGCACCACACGTGCATTTCAAAGCGATAGGTGCCGTGTCTAGATAAACACTGTCCTCTTGAAAAATAGCGCACGATACTGCCGCATGAGAGGTAACACATCAGGGCGCAACACATCCATAACGCACTATTCTCCTGTCCGAGCTCCCTCATTCACTACCATCCATGACCTGAAATTATATCCAATGGTTCCGCACACCAAGACGCCAGAGGTAACATCACTGTGCCCTTAGAAAACAATGTGCTCTGTGACCAGGTCGTCCCCATAATCGACCAGAACCACGATTCATCGGTGAGCTCAGTTCGACGCCATTCATCTACAACCTATGTCTCATGTGCACTGTTTAAACGCAAGTGCAAGTGTTTGTGTTATTGTGTTAACAGTAGCCTATGCATGGGACGTTAATTCCCCAATCTGGATGCTGGTAGTCTCTGGCCAATGGTGCGGAATGATAGAAAATATTCCAGAGAGACCATTACTTCATTACTTGTTCCCGGATCGCAGCCGTAAATGTGAAGATGTGACGACTGCGTGATGCACAGAGAGGTTGCTGATAATCCTGTCTCATACGAGTACACAGCATTTCCATGTACTACACGTTAAACACTGAGGATGTGAGGCTTTATGCGCCCCTTATATTCTCTACCATTCGCAGTTGGTCGACTGGAAGTTTGATGAGGAGTGTGCCTACCCTCACCTCCCCACGTAGGCCGACATAGGGTCCCCGTCACAACTGAATGATCAATAAACCTGGATACTGGGTAATTCGACCAGCTGGTCAAATGAACACAGACAAATATGGAGCCTTTCATATATTGTGAGCTGTTGATAATGCTGCCTCATACGAGTACACAGCATGTCCCTGTACTACAAGTTGAACACTGAGGATGTGACGCTTTACATGCGCCTTTTATTCTCTACCATTCGCAGTAACAACATTAAACACTAACAACACTAATGCGCTTTAGTCGCCGTTCTACCTCTCACAGACAAGTACAAATCTTATAATTTAATTCCTGCTGATGGTGTATGTGTGTACAAAGATACACTGACATGTGAGAGCTTCATTTCGTTCTTCGTCAGGTAGTCGAATATCAAACGTGTATTTTTAGAAGAGCGGTTGGTTGCGGACTACCTCAACAGAGTAATTCTGAATCAGTGGATGGAAATTCTGGCCGTGTGCGTTGATCCCCAGATGTGTCTCCTAGGAAATTTATGACACTTACTTACCCTTAAAATTATTGACCATCTAATACTACAAAAGGAAGAATTAATATTTGTAATAATTATAAAGGAACTAAAATAATATTGTGCACAGCTGAGGAAAGAGGAGGCAGGGGAATAAAAAAATTGAAAAGAAAAAAAAAAACAGTTTGTTAAAATACGTGAAACAGTTGGCAGTTGCCCAGTTTCATGAGTCATCTTAATCCGCTTCAGCGACTAGGTAGGTCTACATCCAGTTCCCATTTTGTATTAAATTCTTAAATCTTCTGGATACAAAAACAACTCGATTTCGCAGTGCAGTATTTCCCTTTTCTTGTTTTCTGTGATAGGTTATGTACTAGGCGTAATCTCCCATTGTAACTCGGCCACGTTTACTAGTTATTTCTCTTACTTTTTCAAACTAGCATTTTCGAAACAAATATTCCCCACACATTCTTCTAAATTGTATTTGGATACGATACATTTCAAGAAACACTAAGAGGATTTCTGATGACGCTCTCCAGTAGGCGTCAGAGATCTTCATAAACATGTGAACCGGGCTCAGCAACTAAAGTTTGAAAAGCCACAAACTTGCGGCGGAACTCGCTATAGAGTTAAGTGTGACGTCAATAATATTGCGAAAGCCTTGGCGGCTCAAATGTTGATAAGATGATTTCAGTAAGACAGAGAAGATCTTTGTACCAGCCGAAATGAAAGACGGCCTAAAGCAATTAATTAGGGAATAGTGTTGAGCCGTTTTACAAGTTAGCGCTGAGAATCTATCCACGTCAGCTACAGAAGTGGAAAAAATAGATCTACTAGAGAGTTATATCTATCGGTTGACACGTCATGCTGCTAGTGTCCATCACCGAAAACCTGATAGGAAACCTAATACTAACGGAGCCATTAGATACCGTGACGGTAAATGTGAATGTCATGTGACTAGGGCCTCCCGTCGTGTAGACCGTTCGCCGGGTGCAAGTCTTTCGTTTTGACGCCACTTCGGCGACTTGCGCGTCGATGGGGATGAAATGATGATGATTAGGGCAACACAACACCGAGTCCTCCGAAAGGAGAAAATCTCCGACTCAACCGGGAGTTGAACCCGGGTCCTTAGGATTGACATTCTGTCGCGCTGACCACTCAGCTACCGTGGGTGGACATCGTGACGTTGAAGCAAGCCTAATGTTGTGCCTTCAGCACCTCCCAGGTGCCTGGAAATGAAGATGGGAGACATGTCACTTCGTATAGGTATTTAGTAGTAGTGGAAGCTATATGAAATGATTGTATCACTGAAAAGCAGAATTATGAAAAATGGAATTAATGGTAATACAAATGGCACAGTACATTACTAAGACTGTCCACCGCGAGACTGAATTCTTTTAGTGAGGTAAGGCCATGTGACGCGGTGAAGAAACGGTATAAGCGCAGCAGAAGCCAATGGAGAATCATTGCACTGACTGTAGGGGTCATAAATGGTGAAAATCACTGACATAATCGACTTTGACAAAGGGCAGAATGTTATGTCCGGTTCCTAGGGACGATCATTTGGGAAACGGTGTAGCTGATTGACTGTTCGCGTGTAACTGTTGTGAGCAGTTATGGAAAATTCTTGAGGTGCGGTGAAACCGTGAGTAGGCGAAGAAGTGTTGGACGTTCGTCCCTCAGACAGAACAGACTTAGTGCTGGGGCACATCGCAGAGCTCACGTTGTGAACACGGGGGCCCGTATAGACAAATCCTACATATTCTCATATCGACCCAAGGACACCGCGTTTATTATTGCAATGGACACGAGGTTAACAATATTGAACCGTGCATCAATAGAAATGTGCATCTGGTTGGATGAATCGCGTTTTTTGTTTCACCAGATCGACGGAAATGTCCAGATACGCAATCATAATAGCAAATGGCGGATCGAAACATGCACAACGCTTCGGACAGAGGCCAAGCCGGAACAGTCTTATGCTACAGAGGTCATTTTCCTGAGCATTCAGAGAGACTGTGTCAATAATGGAAATCACCATGATAACTGTGAGCCACGTTAACTTCACTGCAGACCACCTGTATGCCTCCACGTTTGATGTCTTCTCCGACGGCAATGGCATCTTACAGCAGTATAACTGTCCATCTTACAAGGTGACAATCGCGCTACAATAGTTTGAGGAGCATGGCAAAAAAATCTGATACCTTGGCCAGCAGTTCAACTGACCTGATCCAGCTGGACTACATGTGGGATGTTATTGGGGGCTCTCTGGTGTTACATCTACACGGAAACGCAGCAACGACGCTTCGAATTCATGCCAATCAGAATCGCCGTTTCGTTGCGTTCCAGGTGTGGCTACGAAGACGATGATCATAATGTATTGCTTCACAGCGTAGAGTTTTTGGAAGGGTTTCAGAAAACGCAGTTCATCTGCAAAGGTAATAGCACACAAGAAGCGGCTAATTCCAATGTTCCAGTGTTCGTCGTCCTTTTCAAGTAGCAATACCTACATTTACTGAAAGAGTTCAGAGGTGCGCTGCTAGAATTGAAAGAGATCGATGTTGCACAGACTTGAGTTCAGCGAGAATCCTTGGACGAAAGACGACCTGAATCATTGGAAAGCATGGTGCTTGAATTTGGAGGAACGGAAGAGGACTCTGCTACCATCACGCTGCCGTCATACTGTACATCGAGTGAAGCTCATGAGTCTAAGAGAAATTAGGGCACATACAGACACATATGCACAGTTATCTTTCCTTAATTATGTACATGAATGGAATAGAGAAGAAAATCAAAAATGTTGGAACGATGAACCGTAAGGCCATGCATTGTACCGTGGTGTGCGGAGTATATATATAGATGTGGTTAACACACTATAAGAAATATAGCTTAAGCTTCATTACTCTAATACAGCACATAACAGTGTGTTCATTTGTATCAATGACATAGGAAGTAGTTTTTGCTGTGTTAACAGTCCAGGATTATACGGGAAGCAAAGGAGCTGTGCGCCAGCGTCACTTCTATTAGAGTTCTCTTGCGTGATCTTTCCCCTACCGTTGACTTCTTCTGATACACTCTTCTTTTAAGCTTACAGTCGCTCCCTGTAGCGTGCGTCTTGTAAATATTCGTAGAAATAGATGGTTTGCTCTTGAGCATTCATTAGTGGCACATAATATGGATTCGTGTAATGAAAGAGTAGTAAACACAAATAACATAGTTGTATCGCAGAGCTTGTGTTGTTAATCATCCATTATTCCATAAAATTCAAGTGCTTTGACACCCTCCGAATGTGGTCTACATTCCTAGAGAGATAAAAGGATGTTACAGCTCACTATTCTCATAATTGTTTTTTGTCCCGAGGAAGAGTGAAAGTTTTAATGCAGACCCAAATTGTAGACTACAGGTGTACATAAGTATGCAGATTCTAACTCATACGAGTGTGTGTTTGTGTGTATAAATTACGTCTAAAAATTGTATTTACATAAATTAAATAAAATGAATACTTCGAAAAAGGTCTGAGACCTTGAAACCAATGAAATATTTGTACGGATACAAGCGAGCCTTTCGTTTTAAAAAAAGAATGCTATTTAAGTTTAATCGCTACTTCTGATGACACGAAATTGCTCTCAACTGTTTCACAAATCAATCACAGAAATATAAAACAACTTTTCACATTTCGGCTCGGCTTTCTTTCTTTGTCAGTTTTTCATGGAATAATTTCTACAAGATACATGCACGTGAATGAAAAGTAACCATTTATACTGTTTCTCATGGTTTGTTTATGTCTATCACTTTCTGTTTACTTTGGCATTTGTTGAAGACGTTATGACTAATTACGGAACTCGATTTATGAATAAATGATTTATGAATAAATATATGTGTTATATAATATGTGTAGCATGAAAAATATCTATAAAGTTGGCAACACAGTGACCAAAACTAAACTGTGTTATGTAAAAGTAAGGGTAAGAAAAAGCAATGAAGTAGAAAAAGCAACGAAGCTTGTCAAAGGTGCGTTCAAATATGAGCGGGCACAGACAACGAGATCATGTTCATACAAATGAAAAATATATGAATTAATTTCAAACTAGAGTGAAATTCTGTAGGATAAGCCATCTTAATTTAAATAAATTAGATCGTTTATCGACCAAGCTGTAAGGGACACTACGTAGGCTAATGGGTTACAGACGAAGCTGCAAAGAACGCTACGTAGGCTGTTTTTGCCAAGAGAAACGTTTGTTTAATTAGCGGTACGTTATTAGGGCCATCTCCCTCTGCGGGTGACCTTAAAAAATTCTCAAGCCGACCCTCCCGGAGTGTCTTCAATATTTTAAGATTTTCATTTCAGCCCGGAAAGAAACGGTGCTGCCTAATTATGGGTTCTCTTGCAGTGCCTGTAATTAAGACTGAGAGAAGAGAGGGGAAGGGATAGGAAGGGACTGCACCCAGTTGGTGGCCTTCTGCCACTATGGTCTCTAAGAGAGATGAGCACGAGGTGTTCCTATCTATAGTGTCTGTGTCACATCTCACCTCCGAACAAATTGGCTCACGGATGATTCACGTTCCTTTTACACGTACTTTCTCTACTATTGCACGCGTCATTCTTTAATCTCTGACACAGACAAAGAATTACGTACACATAATTATGTGTATCTCTTCTTTAATCACCTCCAACAAATCTCACACAATGTATTAGTTGAATTACTTCGCCTCTTTCTATGTAGTGTTTCTATGTGTAGATGTTTTAGCTGCTGTCGCGGCTAATCCGCACATCGGTAGCAGACAAATTGCACGAGAATCGGAAATCACCAAACGTCGCTGTTGAGAATGCTACATCAATATCGATTGCACCCGTACCATATTTATATGCACCAAGAATTGCATGGCGAATTGCATGTACAGTTCTGCCACTGGGCACAAGAGAAATTACCGGACGATGACAGATTTTTTGAACCCGTTCTATTTAGCGACGAAGCGTCATTCACCAACAGCGGTAACGTAAACCGGCATAATATGCACAGTCGGGCAACGGAAAATCCACGATAGCTGCGACAAGTCGAACATCAGCGACCTTGGCGGGTTAATGTATGGTGCAGCATTATGGGAGGAAGGATAATTGGCACCCATTTTATCGATGGTAATCTAAATGGTGAAATTTATGCTGATTTCCTACGCAATGCTCTACCGATGTTACTACAAGATGTTTCACTGCATGACAGAATGGCAATGTACTTCCAGCATGATGGATGTCCGGCACATAGCTAGCGTGCGGTTGAAGCGGTATTGAATAGCATATTTCATGACAGATTGGTCGTCGAAGCACCATACCATGTCCCGCACGTTCACCGGATCTGACGTTCCCGTATTTCTTTCTGTGGGGAAAGTTGTAGGATATTTGCTATCGCGATCCACCGACAACGCCTGACAATGCGTCAGCGTATTGTCAATGCATGTGCGAACATTACGGAAGGTGAACTACTCGCTGATGAGAGGAATGTCGTTACTCGTAGGGCCAAATACTGTGAGGTTGACGGACATCATTTTGAGCATTTATTGCATTAATGTGGTATTTTCAGGTAATCACGCTGTAATAGCATGCGTTCTCAGAAATGATAGGTTCACAAAGGTACATGTATCACATTGGAACAACCGAAATAAAATGTTCAAACGTACGTACATTCTGTATTTTAATTTTAAAAACCTACCTGTTAGCAACTGTTCGTCTAAAATTGTGAGCCATATAAATTTGTCTATTACAGCGAGATCTATCACAAAGCGAAAAAAGTGATCAAGCTAAAACATTCATATTTCTTTACGTACTACACGAATATGTAATAAAAATGGGGGTTCCTATTTTAAAAAACGCAGTTGATATCCGTTTAATCTATGGCAGCGCCATCTAGCGGGCCAACCATAGCGCCATCTTGTTTCCCCCTTCAAGCTAGACAAGTTTCGTACTTTTTAGTTTTTTCGTTTGACGCTTATTTCGTGAGATATTTGGCCCGGTCACGATCAATGACCACCCATATTCAATGTGGTGTTATCTCCACTACAAGTGAATGTGTGATGGAGTGGACGATTTTTTTTGGTTCGGAAGTACGACACAGACGGGTAAAAGACAGAAAAAACACAAAGCAATGAGGTATTGTCCAAGGGAGATGAATCTTTTATAAAAAGTAGTAGTTGCCATGAACCCTAAATATGAACCTTGTAACCAGGGAAACTTTAATGAGAAGCCATGTTTCGAGCGGAGCTATTTATGACTGTGATATACAGACAATTAGGAAGATAGAAATGAAATAAAACTTCCTGGCAGATTAAATGTGCCCGACCGAGACTCGAACTCGGGACCTTTGCCTTTCGCGGGCAAGTGCTCTACCATGTGAGCTACCGAAGCACGACTCACGCCCGGTACTCACAGCTTTACTTGTGCCAGTATCTCGTCTCCTACCTTCCAAACTTTACAGAAGCTCTCCTGCGAACCTTGCAGAACTAGCACTCCTGAAAGAAAGGATACTGCGGAGACGTGGCTTAGCCACAGCCAACTCCAGGCTCAGATGGTAGAGCACTTGCCCGCGAAAGGCAAAGGTCCCGAGTTCGAGTCTCGGTCGGGCACACAGTTTTAATCTGCCAGGAAGTTTCGTATCAGCGCACACTCCGCTGCAGAGTGAAAGTCCCATTCTTGGCAGATATTGTCCATTTTTCCGTCTCGCCGCGGCAGCCGTGCTGTGCGGACGTGTGCTGAGTTTCGTGCGCCGCGGTCTACTGTGCTTCGGCGTGGTAAGTCGCAGTGCTTCTTGCATCGTTGCAGAAATTCTACGCATATTGAAATTTTAAATATGAATTCGCGATGGCCCACTTGAACAGACAAGATACTTTGAAATTCTCGTTTGATCGTAATTAAGCCCGACCTAAACTACACGAAATCGAAGATGGGTTGGAATATGACCTGAAAGTTGATTCAGAGGATGTCATTGGAATCCATCTTTCGATAGTGAGCAGTATTGTATTTGTGAAATTGAGGAATGCAAAAATATGTGACAAAATAGTTGAGTCTTGCGGAGGAATTATGAAGTTTAAACATTGTGATGGAAACGTAGGCGAAGTCACCGTAACACATGCAGTGTTTGGAATACGAACGATCAGGATATTCGAACTACCATTCGAAGTACCGGCGGAACAAATAAACGCAGTGATAGCGCCGTACGGTAAAGTTCTCAGCAATGTTGTTGAACGGTGGTCCAACGCATGCAAATTCCAAGTTCTCAACGGAGTGAGACAATTAAAGGTCGATTTGCACAAGCATGTACCGTCATACATCAGCATGTGTGGATACCGAGGTATCGTTATATATGACGGCCAGCCGAGGACGTGCGCGGCGTGCAACTCTCCCGGCCACGTCCGCGCGGAGTGTTTACAGCGGCGAGTGGCGCAGCTGCCGGCTGGCGAGGCGCCGCGACCGCCGGCTGTGATTGCGCTGCCAGCGACTTAACGCTACGGCTGCCCGCAGCCAAGTCCTTACCCCAAGCCCTAATGTGAACACGGAGAACCATCCACCACGAGCAGAAGCCCAGATTGCCACTACTGACACAACAGAAGCTAGACCACCCGAACCTAAGGAAATCGTGAGAGCTGTAACGGTTTCAACACAACAGACACAAAAAGATATTGGGAGCCACAGCAAATTCTCCGATTCCTCCGCCGTTGAGAATGACATGCAAGAACCATCCCGGAATGAGCAACCTCATAGTGAACCGAATTCTCTATTGACACCATCATCCACCAAAACCACGGTCGACAATTTGGCTCAAAACACCACCCGCTCAGAAGATATGAAGAATGCTGAGGAAGACAACACAGACAGCAGCCGGTGAAACCTAAAAGTCAAACACGAAAACAGAGCCCTGAAGAGATTCAAGAACTGGAAAAAAAACTCTCCCGTACCAAAAAAATCCTTAAAACAGATCGAAGAGGAAAGCAAGGCGTGGCAGACATCGGAAAACCAGACATCCCCAACCCGAATGAGGATGTGCAGATGAACCTCGCCCCTCCAATTGAAGAACCAATGGACACTGTTGATCGCTGTGGACCTGATACGGGGGTAGCATGGTCTGACGACACTGAATGCGCTTAGTTTGACTACCGAATGACGCAGGCGTATAAAATCGCCACGCTCAACGTAAACAGAATAGTTTCGGAAGTAAAGTTACAATCTGTGAAGGACTACTTATATGCCGTCGACATTGACATAGCGATGTTACAAGAGGTACTTACGACCAAAATAGCGAATGTGTACGGATATGAGGCGATCTTAAACATAGGCAATGAATGTGGAACGGGAATATTATTCAAACACAGCATACCATGTACAGCAAAAGCAATACTTGAATCTGGACGAGGCATCACTGCACAAATATATGATCTGCTTCTTGTTAATATATATGCTCCCTCTGGATCCAGCGGAAAAAGAGCAAGGGGCAACCTGTTCCGGGACGAAATTGTCCCATTAATAACGGATCCTCGACTGCACATAATTTTGGGTGGAGATTTTAACTGCGTATTGCGTCCGGAAGATCAAGTCCCAAACTTCAACTTTTGTGAGGAGCTGTTGATGTTAATTAACGGACTAGATATGATAGATGCTTGGTGCCATCTTCGCCCGCACACCAGAGGATACACGTACGTATCCAGTACATCGGCAAGCAGACTAGACAGGCAGTATGTAACGAAAGGTTTTATTCATAATGTAACTGACTGCGAAATTTGGCCTCTTAACTTCTCGGATCACTGCGCATTTCATATAACCGCGCAGCACACTAAACAAAAAACATTCCTGGGAAGGGGCGTATGGCAGCTAAACGTGTCACTTTTGGAGGATGCAGTACTGCAACAGGAGATCCATGATGCATGGCAGCGTTGTCTTCGGACGCAATCCAGATATCCAACACGCATCATGTGGTGGCTACAGTCTGCGAAACCACAGATAATAAAGTGCATCGCACGCTATGGTCGCATGAAAGCGTACTGGCGAAAACGCACCTTGGAGTATCACTTTCTTTGCCTCCGCGAACTATATGATGACCCCATGGGATTAGTAGCAAACAGCTCTAGAATAAAACGCACTAAAGCAAGAATAACGGCGTTGGGACGACAATCACTAGAGGGGAAAAATGTTCGACCACGTCCTCCGATTGAACTGATGCAGGAGAATACGTTCGTATATCACGTGATACGGGAAGCCAAGAGAGGTAAACAAAAGTTAATCCACATTCTCAGTGATGAACAGGGGAACGAATACGATCAACAAGTCACAGTAAAAAACTACGTAGTGCAACATTATACAGAGTTTTACGCCGCGTCGACGACTGATGCGACGGCAAGTGAGCCGCTTTTATCCAACATTCAATCCACGGTCCATCCGACTGGCAACGCCGACCATGTACCACCCATAACTGAGGAAGAAGTATGTGCCATAATCAAAGATTCGCCTACAAAGAAGTCTGCTGGTTTAGATGGCCTACCCATAGAATTTTATGCTTGTTTTGGACATCATAGGACCGGAATTCACCAAAATGTGCAATGAATTATTGGGTGACGTGCAGATGCCATCTCAGTTTACCGAAGGACTGACTGTCCTGATTCCCAAAAAACCCCGTAGCATTACGCTGAAGGATTTTCGACCACTAACACTGCTCAGTTCCGACTATAAAATCTTCACCCGCCTCATCAACTGTAGACTGAAGACGGTACTGCCGAAAGTACTTGGCCCTTATCAAATGTGTGCTTTTCCAGGGAGATCAATGTCGACTGCATAATATATTTGTCGTGGCTATGTAAATGCAATGTTGGTTTCATGTTTTTAGACTTCGATAAGGCTTTTGACCGCATCAGCCACCACTTTCTACTAACTGAAATGCAACGGATGGGATTCAGTGCTCATTTTATTCAGATCATACGCAATTGTATAGTCGGAACCTCCTCTCGAATCAAAATTAATGGTCAGCTAAGTTCACCAGTCCCGATCAAGCAATCAGTGAGACAAGGCTGCCCCCTTTCTATGTCACTATACGCAATCGCCGTAGAACCGTTACTGTTAACCCTACATCACAGGTTACAAGGTCTACAGGTGTTGGGTAGAAAAACCGTGTTTCACGCTTATGCTGATGACATCAGTGTAGTAGTTAACACGCACTCATAAATGGAAGTCGTTCAACAAATAATCCACGCTTACGCCACTTCTTCCGGAGCCAAACTCAATGAACACAAATCGATAATTTTACCTGTCGGACCCCATATGGAGACAATTCAAAGAACATGGCTACAAAGGACAGAGAAGACGAACCACTTAGGTATAATTCTAATGGCCAACCCAAGAGAGATGACAGTAGCCAACTGGGACCATAAACTAAATATATTCAGGGCTACTCTCCGTGAACACAAAACCAGATCGCTCAATCGGATACAGAGAGCTCTCTTGATTAACAGCTATGCGCTAAGCAAAATATCTCACGTCGCAGCAGTGCTACTAGTACCCCAGGATACAGCACGAATGCTTTTAGCTGCAGCGTATTGTTTCATATGGAGCGGAAACATCTTTAAAGTCACCATGCTAACCATAGTGCTAACCCGCGCCGCTGGTGGTTTGGGCGTCAAAGACATCAAGAATCAATGCACTGCCATATATATGGACCGAATCCGCAAAATACTGCAGACACCCCATCCGACAATTACAAAAACGTTATTCAACAGGTTAGTCCTAACCAGCAAAAAGGCCCCAGTCGATGTTGGTCGAATCAGCGCTCAACTCGATCACGTCCGGACTTACTACCTGGAAATGAGCTATATTCAAGATACTTCACAGCTGCTTAACACCAGAAGGACCTATTACCACCTCACGAGACACCATAGGCAAAACCCAATGGAAGCGAAATATCCAGCGGTCAACTGGAGTAACGTCTGGAAAAACATTAACAATTCCATCCTCCACTCCAAAGTGGTATCCACATGGTATGACACTGTAAACGAGAAGGTTCCCGCAGGTGAAAAGCTGCACAATATCAAAATGAAGCAGAGTCCATACTGCGATCATTGCCATACGGTAGATACCTTGGCACACATTCTCATTTGCCGAGACCAATACCACATATGGAACTGGACTAGAAAAAAACTGGCAATAATTAGTAGAACTACAGACTCTGCTATAACACTTAAAGATGTACTTCAGCCAGAATGGCATTTCTTTCCTGCCACAAAGCACAATAGCTACACTTGGATTATCGACCAGTTTGCATATTTTGCAGTTACGTATACGCATGCGAGTACAGACGAGTACACACAGTATATAATGGAAGAGCACCACAACCTTAAAACGAGTCGAAAATACAAAGTTTTGTTTCAAAATTTCTTACTTCACACTTTACCATTATGAAGCGGCAATTTTTGGTTGATGAGCAACACTACAGCGAGTCTATACTAATTTTGCCTCATTATAATTAAGTTGGCATTTATTTATTTTTGTAGAACGGCAATCAAAGTGTCTCAGGAAACATAATTTAGCCAGAAGCTGTAACAGAAAACAAATCAGAAGTGCTTGCTTGATTTCGTGTTCTTCTGTTTTCGGGTATTGGACAGTTTGTCACGGAAAGACAATTTATTCAGTTTCTTTATATATTATTTTAAAAAAATTAACAAAAAAAATTAATAAATAAAAAGAGAGTAGGTTAAGTTAGGGTGAAAGTGGCGGTGGCAACAGATTTTTTTTAAAAAAAAGAAAAAAAATCTAGAAATGAAATAATTCAAGCGTCTGACATGTGGTGTTACTGTAAGGTCTGATTTAAAAAAAAACGACCTTAAGGGATTTTTAACGTCGTAGGAGAATTGCAGCATAGTTTCTTTTATTGCACTGAGTGGACTATAATCGAATTAAACCAGGGGATGGCAGGCAATTAGATGGGGAAATGAGAGACTAAAAGTAGTTGATCAGTTTTGTTATTTGGGCAGCAAAATTTTTGAAAGAACGAAAAGAAAAATTTCTGAAGAACTGAAGTTTGTTGGCATCGAATATAAATTTCAGTTGTAAGAAAGTTATTTTTATAAAGCTATTTGCCTGGAGTGTAACATTTTACGTAAATGGAACATGGGCGATAAACAGTTCAGGCAAGAAGAGTACTGGAACATTTGAAATATGGTAATACAGGATAATGTTGAAAATCAGACGGCTAGAACGGGTAACTGAAGAGTTACTGAAACCAATCGGAAAGAAATGAAATATCAGGCACAGCTTGGCTAAAGGAAAGGGCATTTGGTAGACACATCCCCAGTCATCATGGATTTCGTCAATCTGGTTATGGACAGAAGTGTCAGAGGTAAAAGTTGTATACGGGAAACAAAGGTTGACCAATTCTGAAAGATCCAGGTTGCAGCGCTTATGCAGAAATGAAGAAATTTGGACGGAATAGAAGAGCATATTGAGCTGCATCAAACTTCGTACACCAGATCACAAGGACAACACTTAGGTTAGCACAGTTAGGAAATATGCACACCGATCTTTAGCGAAATTGAATAAATCCAGAATTATTACAACACGATAACAATCCCTCACAGTCAGAAGGTATCTTCATTGACATTTAACTGTTGGGGAAGAAGAAATGATTCAACGCTCTACCCTGGATTTCTGTTCAGCCACATTATCCAACTTCGAACGGTGGCTTGTGCAAGAGTCTCTCAGGAGAATTCCTTGGTTCACTGAGATGACGCCCTTACGCCCAATACACTACAGGCCATTAAAATTGCTACACCACGAACATGACGTGCTACAGACGCGAAATTTAACCGACAGGAAGAAGATTCTGTGATATTTAAATGATTAGCTTTTCAGAGCATTCACACAAGGTGGCTCCGGTGGCGACACCTACAACGTGCTGTCGTGAGGAAAGTTTCCAACAGATTTCTCATACACAAACAGCAGTTGACCGGCGTTTCCTGGTGAAACGTTGTTGTGATGCCTCGTGTAAGGAGGAGAAATGCGTACCATCACGTTTCCGACTTTCATAAAGGACGGATTATAGCCTATCGCGACTGCGGTTTATCGTATCGCGACATAACTGCTCGCGTTGGTCGAGTTCCAATGACTATTAGCAGAATGTGGAATCGGTGGATTCAGGAGGGTAATACGAAACGCCGTGCTGGATCCCAACGGCCTCGTATCACTAGCAGTCGAGATGAGAGGCGTCTTATCCGCATGGCTGTAACGGATCGCGCAGCTGCGTCTCGATCCCTGAGTCAACAAATGGCGACTTTTGCAAGACAATAACCATCTGCACGAACAGTTCGGCGACGTTTGCAGCAGCATGGACTATCAGCTCGGAGACCATGGCTGCGGTTACCCTTGCCGCTGCATCACAGACAGGAGCGCACGCGATGGTGGACATAATGACGAACCTGGGTGCACGAATGGGAAAACGTCATTTTTTCGGATGAACCCAGGTTCTGTTTACAGCATCATGATGGTCGCATCCGTCTTTGGCGACATCGCGGTGAACTCACATTGGAAGCGTGTATTCGTCATCGCCATACTGGCGTATCACCCGGCGTGATGGTATGGGGTGCCACTGGTTACACATCTCGTTCACCTGTCGTTCACATTGACGGCGCTTTGAACAGCGGACGTTACATTTCAGATGTGTTACGACCCATGGCTCTACCCTTCATTCGATCCCTGAGAAACCCTACATTTCAGCAGGATAATGCACGACCGCATGTTGCAGGTCCTGTACGGGCCTTTCTGAATACAGAAAATGTTCGACTGCTGCCCTGGTCAGCACATTCTCCATATCTATCACCAATTGAAAACGTATGGTCAATGGTGGCCGAGCAGCTGGCTCGTCCCAATACGCCAGTCACTGCTCTTGATGAACTGTGATATCGTGTTTAAGCTGCATGGGCAGCTGTACCTGTACACGCCATCCAAGCTCTGTTTGACTCAATGTCCAGGCGTACAGAGGCCGTTATTCCGGCCAGAGGTGGTTGTTCTGGGTACTGATTTCTCAGGATCTATGCAACCAAATTGCGTGAAAATGTCATCACATGTCAGTTCTAGTATAATATATTTGTCCAATGAATACCCGTTTATCATCTGCATTTGTTCTTGGTGTAGCAATTTTAATGATCAGTAGTGTATAATTAAGATCAGTAGCTTTGATGTTGGGCTTCTCTCGTGTAGATGAGCCGAGTCTTTGAGCACAATTTAAAATCCCGCTTGGCGCAGAACCACTGCTCTGCCGTCGTCGTTATGTGGCACCGCCTAGAGTAGCGGAGACAACTGAGCCGCCAGAACTGCAAAAGACGGGGGGGGGGGCGTGTACTCGGCAGCAGTGCTGTGACCATCCAGCAGCAGCGACAAGTGAGGGCACGTGTCCAAAGGCGGCGGTTGGGCATTTGAACACGAAGCAACCGTTTGAAATTGACGAATTTGTGTGTTTTCAGTCCGGTCTACGTACAGGGTATCCTAAAAAAACACCGACAACGCTTAGTATGTTATGCGGGAAGGCACACTTGCACCAATATATGGAAACCAACGGCTTGGGCACTGGTACGTGTCGAAGCCTGAGTGGGTGTGCGCTCCACATTATGTCAACAAACCCAACATGAGTAGCACATCGCGCTGTCTACGTACAAACGGGTTTCGAACTGCGTACCTCTACCTCAAACAGAGCCTAAATCGGTAGTGGTGAGCCACGCGCACATGAGCTGTTGTGTTTGAAGTACTTCAGTCACTATGTGGACTCGAGCAATAAGGTCCTGCGCTGACATTACAGGTATGCCATATACCATACTCTTCATACTACCCCACAGAAACTAGACGAGAGGGGTCAGTGCTACCGCGCCGCCCATAGAACTGGTCCGCCTCTACTAATCCATCGATTGGGATATGCGACGCCGACGTGATTGCACACATCAGCATCAAAGTGTGCTGGAGCTCTGTAGCCTTGTAACCACACGTCCATCCGAACATTTAGTGGCACTACAATAGCGCAGGCAAAAAATCTGTAATAAATGTGAGGTACATCGTTCCTGTTAGTCTGTTTAGCGGTAGATACGACCCAGTGGTATAGTCACCAGTTATCGTAGCCCAGATGGTGGTACCGACTCTGTGTTGGTGATTTTGAATCACAGTTGCGCGCCGACTATTATCCGCCTTAACATACATGTTGTGCAAGTTCAACATGCCGTCTCTAGTAAACGTACATTTATCCGTGAACAACACCAAGCTCGGGAATTGTGGCTGTAGCATACATTCTTGTAAATACCACTGCGCAAGCTGTACCCCTCCCACCGTAATGCCGAGACTTTCTGGAGATGCACAACGTCCTTCTACAACTGCAGTGTTCAAGCCGCGTGCACAACCAGTATTACATTTCGGACAAACAGTAGACGGGGGATAGTATTCGCAAGTATCAAGCACAAAGTGCTACTACTTTACTGTACAATAAACGCACCTCAGGCAAAAAATACCTACGTGCAACTTTCCGGCTTGTCTGATGCCTCTCTTGATGGCTGTAAACGTGGAATGATGTGGGGTACGTCTGTTTGAAAAACGTTCCTCATGCAGTCTTGCAGCAGTCACCGCACTGCAATATGTTTTGCGGTATTGAAGCACCATATCGGTCATTATCACAGCTGTATACTGGTACAAGTTGTACAGTGTGAGGTGACTTTTATGTCCGCTGCACTGCTCTTGTTCTGTTTGCAACTTGCTTACTATTTTTCTTTAGGATACTGTGTTGTATTACCGACTTCTTAAGCAGTGGCCAATGGTGTTAGTAGTAGTAGTAGTAGTAGTAGTAGTAGTAGCTTTATTCATCCTTAGATTTCTTTTTACAAGGATATAGGACATGTCAAAGTATTTACAAGTTTAGACTAATTTAAAACAAGCTAATTCGTACACACATAAATTTACAAACTGCTAGTTGGAGACAATTATTAGATTTACTCCTCGCACAGAATAATTTTTTTACAAATAACTTATTAAATAATGCACTGTCAGTCATATCTCACTATTAGTCACCGCACACACTATACACACATTGCTTCGAAACACTTCACTCACTTCACTCACTACACACACACACACACACACACACACACACACACGCACACACACACACACACACACACACACACACAACACACACTGGTGATCTCGGGGCCATTTTCCGTACCACAACTTCCCATTTGTTACCTTGAAAAACTGAGTCATCGTACCTCTATAATGAGTGAGATGTTGAGCTCAGAAAGAGGAAGAGGTGTTAGTATTGTGCTTTGCATAGCTTGGGGGTTACTATTTATAGAAAAGGAAAAAGAAGGGAAAAACATAGTATGAGGTTTTATGTGGAATGTTGGATGTTTTATAATCATTATTATTGTTTATTTGTATAACATTTTTTTACCAAACCCCTACTCTGTTTTATCTAAGTAATCCTTCAATGTATAAAATGTATTGCATAACAGGTACTTTTTAGCTGCCTTTTTAAATAAATGTATTTTCGCAACTTCTTTAATCTCTTTTGGTAATTTATGGTACAGTTTTATTCCTTGGTAGAAATTCTGTTTTGAGTTTTATGTTTATTTCTTCTTGGTAAATGTCAGTTGAGTCTAGCTCTTCTTCCGTGGTCATGGAAGGAGCTGTTTGTGCAGTAATTACCAATGTTATTTTTGATGTGTACGACTGACTGGAAAATGTATTCACATGGTGCAGTTAAAATCCCCAGTGTTTTGAAGAGATCTTTACAATGAGCTTGACTACTATTTTTGGTTATTATTCTGTAAGAATAATTTTCTGGAGTTTGAAAATTTGGTTCATATTTTGTGCATTTTTTCCCCAAAACACAATGCCGTAGCTATGAACTGAGTGTACATGTCAATAGTAAGTAACTAAAAGACACTGAATGTTACGCACTGATGATAGGATTCTAAGGGCATAACAGGCTGATGACGTTCTGTTTGCATGTACCTTTGTGTGTTCACACCACTTCAACTGAGTATCGGTTTTCATTCCCAGAAATTTTGCATTTGTTACACAGTCTATAGAGGTGCCATCTGCATTTAATTTAACACTGACATTTTTCCTCTTCAAACAGAAAGTCATGGCATTAGTTTTCTTTATGTTCAGTTTCACTTTATTGCTTATTGATCAATCTTAAACTTCCTTGAGAGTTTCATTTGCTTTCTCTGTGAGGAGTTCTCTTGTTTTCTCTGTGACTATAACATTGCTTTCATCAGAGAAGGGAATTTTTTAACATGAGTAACACTACTGGGAAAGTCATTGCTGTATATGAGGAATAGTATTGGTCCTGAATGCTACTTTTCGAGGCCGAATGTTCCCCCACTACCATTTTAAACGGTCTTGTTGGTGTACAGAGGTCAATGGTAGTCTACAAAGGCCATGGGTGAATTCAGCCTGTTTCTGTGCGCCGCCTACTAATGGTCCTTGTTCTCACTGAAGCACCATTGCACGTCGAACAGCTGAAAACGACGAATCCGTAGCTCTGAGAGGCTCTCTGCCGAACGTTCGGTCCTCAAGTTGTGACGTCTCTCTCTGCACACCGCTTCCTTCTTGACGCTGTGCTGCTACCAACATCGTCGAATTGTAGCATCTCTCCAACTGAGATGAGCGATTCGCCGTTCTCTTTGACCGGATTCTTTGAGTCCAAGTATACGTTCTCTCTCAAACATCTGCGTATATTGTTCTCGCACCTGCGAGGAAAAATTACTGTCCAACTGAGTCCATGGAATGACACTTGCGCGGTTTTATGGCCTGGTGATGACGTATCCCTTGTTTTCTATCCTTGCTACATGCGCAGTGGCAGCGCGCTGCAACGTCACACATTCATCCATCGGTCGCCAAGTTTACAGTATTTCATTTTCTCTCGATAACAGTATGAATATCAATGTGTGACCAACTTTCATAACTGCTTGGTGGTGCGTCGTTCTTTTTTTTGTCTTAAAGTGTACATTTTGTTTTGTTTAGATTTATGTGTGTTACAAAGTTAAATAAGGGTACTCGAATGGTGGTCTAGAACTTAAAAGCTAACAAGACTACAGCAGTCACGGCACTACGTTCTTAAACAGGCGAGCAGAACGAGGTTCGGGGTAGGATCGCAGTCTTAGTTGGATGGGCAAGACTCTTGGTATGACTGAGCGGTCAGCGAGCCGCATCCGAGCACACTAGCTCCAAAGGACGTATCTGCAGAATGGCCCGCGGTTTTGCCTCGTCGCCAAATCAGTTCGTGTGCGGCGAGGACAAGTCGGTGGACCATACGTTTTGCCCGAGAAATTAACCCGTTCTCTTTATCATCAGTTTCTGTGAGACCTAGATACTAGCGCTATTCCACAACATAACCCTTCCAGAAAGAGAGCGTATGTACATTATGCACATTACGGCATTAGCCAATTTTGTAACCTCGTGCAATAGCACATGTCACAAACGTTTAATGAACAATGAAATGTCGAGGAAGTCTAGTTGCATGTCCCGGTCACATGACCTTGCGTTCTTCACTTCGGGTTATTTAAAGATACTGGTGTATTCTACATCCATGGACAAAGTTATCGCTTTACATGAACTGTGCATCCCATGCACAATTCTGCCCATCAAAATGACGACAGCGTGGAAATAGTGTGCAAGACACTTGAAATTGCCATGAAGTTTACTGCGTTCTACGATACGGAAACTATTAGCATTTCAGAGCAGATGTATAAAAGTGAGTGAAAATAATGTCATGTAAATTCTGCTTTTAAGGAAAGATCATAAAGCTGGTTCCTCTTTGAGAAATCGCGTGTGGACTTAAAAGGTCGTGTTGCACCACATGTAAGAAGAAGAAACATCTACCAACCAAAGGTTTAACGTTTCGCGACATTTCTGCTCGTGTTGGTCGGAGTCGCATGACTGTCGTGCTAATTGGGAAACGATGTATTGAGGAAAATCATATTCAAATTGAAACTTCCTGGCAGATTAAAACTGTATGCCCGACCGAGACTCGAACTCGGGACCTTTGCCTTTCGCGGGCAAGTGCTCCACCATCTGAGCTACCGAAGCACGACTCACGCCCGGTCCTCACAGCTTTACTTCTGCCAGTATCTCGTCTCCTACCTTCCAAAATTTACAGAAGCTCTCCTGCGAACCTTGCAGAACTAGCACTCCTGAAAGAAAGGATACTGCGGAGACATGGCTTAGCCACAGCCTGGGGGATGTTTCCAGAATGAGATTTTCACTCTGGAGTGAGATCGAGTCTCGGTCGGTTACACAGTTTTAATCTGCCAGGAAGTTTCATATCAGCGCACACTCCGCTGCAGAGTGAAAATCTCATTCTGCATATTCAAATTTATGCAGAATCTTACCGGTCCAGAACGACTAGCGCCCGAGAGGATGACAATACCGTTCGCTCGGCCGTGCGGGATCTTGCAGTCACAGCACATGCCATGATTCAGGAAATGAGTTTGTTGGCGATAAGACTAGAATCCATACAAACGGTGTGACTACGTCTGCAGCGCCAGGACTGTCAACTCGGTGGCCATTGCAGCTGCTTACCTCGACTCGGCAAGCAGATATTGGCGTGCCGACAGCGGTGCGTCCAACGAGAACACTGGACACAGGAATGGCACCACGTCGTAATTTCAGACGAGTCACGGTTCAGCTTACAGCATCACTGCAGACGTATCCGTGTGACCAGGATTCGAGACGAACGAACATTGTTTAAGTGAATTCTTAATCACATCCCTTTAGGATGCAGTGCAATCCCCTCTGGTTCATGTATCCATTATTTTTGTCACCCGGCGTTTCATTTCTGACGTGATAAGAGCGTAGGCGTATCTTCGAGCTTTCCGTGACGTTACCTTCCTACAACGCAACGTAAGAGTGCAAATTTCCCTTTCAGTCCTAAGATACCGGTATTCGCCAGTGATCCTGACAAGTACATACTTCACGTCTCCCAGCCATTGGCAACATATGGCCATGGGTTTCCGAGATACTGGCGCGATACGACTTACCATCCTCTATTGTTGGTGGATTCTGGCATCAAGTTGAACCAGCATGGAGTGAGGTACCCGTGCGTATCGCCCAAACTCAGTTCGCCTCTATACACAGTCACTTTAGAACGTTGTTTCTGCCGAAGGTGGCAGTTCTGAATACTAAATTTCGCACCCCGTAAGCCCTCCAAATCATGTATATATTTAATCATGTATTCTCCCTACCATGCTTTACGTGAATACACAGTAAAATGTCGGTATTAACTAGCCTGTTTGATGCACTACTCTTAATGGTCAGCAATTTATTTGACCAAATTCGAGGGCTTACAGATGTGTTCGCACGAATGTTCATGATTCACTGAGAAGGATGGCTGAAATACGAGTGGAAAGGACAGGAAACAACTTCGAGTTCCTCCTTTACCGTCTGCACACAGCTTTCCATCGATGGACTGAAACTCTCATTTCTCAACCTGTATTATTGTATTCGTATATGTCCTCTTCGTTGTTTTTTTGTGTTGGAGTATCAGCCTCCTTGCTGGTTTGAGGCAGTCCGTCAATTACTCTCTTGTGCCAACCTTCGCCGGCCAGTGCGACCTTGCGGTTCTAGGCGCTTCAGTTTGGAACCGCGTGACCGCTACGGTCGCAGGTTCGAATCCTGCCTCGGGCATGGATGTGTGTGATGTCCTTAGGTTAGTTAAGTTTAAGTATTTCTAAGTTGTAGGGGACTGATGACCTCAGCAGTTAAGTCCCATAGTGCTCAGAGCCATTTGAACCATTTTGCCAACCTTCCCATGTTGCACTTGCAACCTACGTCCTCAATTATTTATTGTATGGGGTCCTGTCTCTGTCTTCCTTTTCAATTTTTGTCTTCTACAGCTCCCTCTAGTACCATGGAAGTTATTCCCTGTTCTCTTCACACAAGTCCTATCGTCCTATTCCTTCTTCTTGTCAGTGTTTTCCACATGTCCCTTTCGTCGCTGATTCTGTGGACAACATCCTCATTCCTTACCGTATGAGGCGACAAAACTTTCAAGATTCTTCTGTAGCACGATGTTATATGCCTTTTTTTCAAAAAAAAAAAAAAGAAAAAGAAAAAACAGAAGAAAACGCACTTGTTAAGCAGATGAACTCGTAAGAATGATCGGGGCTTGACCTCATTGGCGATAAGAACATCAGAGACTATGATTAAGGTCAGAATGAAGAAGATTATGGTAACTTCGGAAAACGTAAGTATGGCTTACTAGATAGGCGGGCGGAGGGGGGGGGGGCATATCTGAAGTGCCGTCTTCCCCAAACACATTGTCTCACCACTGCTCCGTCTGGTTCAATGAGTGAACTCGGGAGTTGCAAATCCCCACCACTTTCTGCACAGTATGCACCCCTGAGGAGACTGGGTGGTCACACCCTCAGGCACTGTCGCAGTCCCATAGCCGGGCTCATTCCAGCCCTAATGAACGCATGGCCTCATACCTCAAGCCGCGCCGCCAGCGAATATGAGGAAGAACGCCGCAGTGCTAACTACCACCGCATCATCTCGCATTAATGGAAGTTTCAGCATTTCATTTTCTGCCCCGCTGTCCTCCCGTCGCCGGCCGAAGTGGCCAAGCGGTTCAAGGCGCTACAGTCTGGAACCGCGCGACCCATTGTTGGACGTAGAATTTTTCTCCGTCTATTATTTTACTTGTCTGTTTGTTGCTGGAAAACTCACTTCCGTCAATGTTATTCTTATGGAGATTACGGCGCTGATAAGCAATAATTACATAAAACTAACTTCCGGCTTTTAATTAGCGCCGATAAGGACATCCTGCCTCGGGCATGGATGTGTGTGATGTCCTTAGGTTAGTTAGGTTTAAGCAGTTCTAAGTTCTAGGGGACTGATGACCTCAGCAGTTAAGTCCCATAGTGCTCAGAGCCATTTGAACTATTTTTCCTCCCGTCGACTAAGTCCAGCTTTAAAGTCATAGTTTAAGTTTATACTTCCAGACTTCAGCTGTGTTACATACCCTGTGGTAGTCCTATCCGTTAGAGGCTAAAATCTAAACCTATACGTTTAACTTACCCTTAGTGCAGGAATGTCTACGTTTTCTGATGCTTTGAGAATATTTTAACTTTGACAGCGTGAACGCCTAAGTCGCTATGGGCAATTTACACATACAATGCATGTCTGAATTTTAAGTTACCAATTAATGACTGCTGAAGCCTATGAATTCGGCTGCGATTTTATCAAAACTGATGTATGAAGATCCAACATACTGATGGTTTGCCGCGTTCAACTGGTAAGAATTCAGATTGTATTGTCATACGACGTTTTATCATGTTGTATCTGCACAGTGGTTAATGGTGAGAAATAATGCTTATTTGGTTACTCAGACGGAGACTGTTTGGAAGTGTATAATTACACTCACGTCTGAGGCGATTGTTTGAAAATGAACGTGATTACTGGAACTAAACACCACAAAGTAATGATTATTAACGAATGTGAAACGGGTATTAAAGGAAAATAAAGATTTAAAAAAATTATGTATACCATCTACTTTAGGGGATAAATTCGTTGATCAGCCAATGATTTGAACCTTCATTTTAATTCGATGTGTATGTAGTTCTTAGTAAATACATAGGTGAAACAGCATACTCAAGGCGTAGTATTATCATGGTTTTAATGAAAATCTTACCAACTAGTGCAATATTGGTTGCTCAGTTGCATGCTATTTCAGATGAATAGTTCGTATAGTATTACAGTACGTGCCCTAAAATACCGTCTTATGTAATTTAAAGTGAGGTAATAATAGGCTCGCAATATTTTGCTTCACAGTAAATTTTTATCGCGAAAATGCACATCATCTTCGGTTACTTTCATTGAAATTTCGAAAAGAAAACAGTGTTCTCATTGTCATTGGCTAATGTGTCTGGAGCGGATTATCATCTGACCACACAACGTGGTGGACAGCTTACAAAAACCACAAGATACGCATATGATTCAAATATTTTACTCAGAAATCTTCATCCTTGCCGCAATCGGTGAGAGATAAATGAAAATTAATAATGTAATAATTGATACACAAATATTAAGTATAGTTTATGTCAAAATAGCACCCATGGGATCAAGGAAAGTCCTCATTCTACTATGAGGTTTAAAACTATATTATTTAACACTTTTTTAGCATCAGACCATGATGATAATTGGATACTCAACAAGCGTCCCTATTAATGGAGTAAAGATACTTGGTACGCTGACTAGAGAACACTAGCACTTGAAGTGAACCAGGACTTGTGAGAAAACGTTTTACTCTTGTTCCTGAACTTCTTTACACTGAACTGACAGAAGATCTTCAAACTGGCGTCATGGCGCATTGTCATTCATAAAAATTCCATCCTTGTTTGGAAACATGAAATCCATGAATGGCTGAAAATATTCTCCAAGTAGCCGAACGTAACCATTTCGAGTCAATGACCGGTTCACTTGGACCAGAGGACTCAGTCCATTCCACGTAAACACAGCGCACATCACTACGGAGCCACCACTAGATTCCTCAGCGCTTATTGACAACCTAGATCCATGGTTTCGTGGGGTGTGCGCCACACTCGAACTGTACCATCAGCTGTTATGAACTATAATAGGGATTTACCTGACCAGGCCGCGCCTACACTCCCACCGATATCGTGACAAGCCCAGGAGAGGCACAGCAGGCGATGTCGAGCTGTTAGCAAAGGCACTCGTGTTGGTCGCTTGTTAACGCCAAATTTCACCGCACTGCCCTAACGGACACGATCGTTGTAAGTCCCACATTCATTTCCGTGGTTATAGTATGTGTTAGCGTTGCTTTTCAGTTAGCACTGACAACTCTACGGAAAGGCCGTTGCTCTCGGTCGTTAAGTGAAGGCCGTCGACCACTACGTTATCTATTGTGAGAGGTTATGACTGAAATGAATTATGGCTCTAAGCACTATGGGACTTAACATCTGAGGTCATCAGTCCCCTAGACTTAGAACTACTTAAACCTAACTAACCTAAGGGCATCACACACATCCATGCCCGAGGCAGGATTCGAACCTGCGACCGCAGCAGCTGCGCTGTTCCGGACTGAAACGCCTAGAACCGCTCGGCCACAGCGACCGGCATCTATGCAGAACGGATACGCACCTCGCCTCGCTCCGCCCCCGCCTTTTTTTTGATTCGGTTTCTTTCCTGAGATATAATAATGCTTATTTAATCACGTAAATTAAATATTGTGCAAAGCTCTAAAGACTTTTCTTAAAAATTTTCTTAAATTTGGTCTTCTTAAATAAAGTTGTACTTTAACACATTCAGTACGAAACTTGTACACACGTTGCATTGTAATATAATTCCTAACAATGGTACTGGCAAACAAAAAATATTGATGAAATTTTACTTACACTTTCTCCGGTACCTTTAAATATTAAGTTGGAAATAAGTGTCATTTTGGACGTTTTCAGGTTTTCAGACTGTGGAGCAGACTTAAGAGGTGGGCCATGCTTGGTTTCGATAATTCATTTCTATAGACAGGACTGAACTTACTTTGTTTCATTTATTACCGACTCTCGAGTGAATAATAGGTGGGCTTCTAGGTCCATAAAGGAATCTTAACGTATTTCATAGAAAATTCTTCCGCACGTTTAAATATCAGTTATTTAAAGCACTGTCTGATGTACATTCGAAAGAAATAGTCTATTCTTATACCACTATTGCTTCCTTTGAACGTACACTAACAGAACGTTATGACCACTGACCTACTATCGATGTAAACCCGTCCAGGCGATAGCAGCGTCACCTGGCGAGGAATGACTGCTGGTCAGACACACGCACTGTGCATGCGGTATCAGTGAGCGTGCTGTCCGCGTCTAGAATGAGGATGGATTTCGACCTGTCTGAGTATGACCGAGGGCACAGTGTGATGGGCCGGCGGCTCTGCACGAGCGTTTTGGAAACTGCACGACTGGTCCGGCGTTGGAGGAGTGCTGTGGTGAGTCTTCAACACGTGGCGAAATCAGTGTGAGACAAACTCCAGGCGTCGTGGGGTTGAGCACCCAACCCTCATTACAGATGTCGGACGTCGTAGGCGGGAAGACTGGTAGAACAGAACAGGCGGGAGCTGTGGCGGAACTCACATCAGATTTTAAAGGTGGCCAGAGTACAAATGCGTCTGAACACATAGTGAACCGAACACTCCTAGATAATGGGCCTCCGCAACCGACGATCCATGCGAGTGCCAACGTTAAGCCGCGCGGCTTGAGGCGTTATGTCACGGACTGCGCAGTCCCTGCCGTCGGAGGTTCGAGTCCTCCCTGGGGTGTGGGTGTGTGTTGTTCTTAGCATAAGTTAGTTTAAGTACTGTGTAAGGCTAGGGGCCGCGGACCTAAGCAGTTTGGTCCGTTAGGAATTCACACACATTTGAACATTGTACCAGTGTTAACACGACGATTTTTGCAGCTACAACTGAAATGAACACGTCACCATCGGTCCCGGACGTTGGCGCAGTGGTAAAGAGCTGCATGGTTTGACGAATCCTTATATGGTCTTCATAATACCGGTGGGAGGGCGCCAATCCGTCGTCTTCCAGGGGAACAGCTCGTTGCCACCTGCGGGACGGATACAAGGTAGCAGTGGCTCCATTACGCTTTGGGGAAAATTCATGTGGGCATACATGGTTCAAAATGGCTCTGAGCACTATGGAACTTTACTTCTGAGGTCATCAGTACCCTAGAACTTGTTGTTGTTGTTGTTGTTGTAGTCTTCAGTCCTGAGACTGGTTTGATGCAGGTCTGCATGCTACCCTATCCTGTGCAAGCTTCTTCATCTCCCTGTACCTACTGCAGCCTACATCCTTCTGAATCTACTTAGTGTATTCATCTCTTGGTCTCCCTCTGCGATTTTTACCCTCCGCGCTGCCCTCCTATGCTAAATTTGTGATCACTAGATGCCTCAGAACATGTCCTACCAACCGGTCCCTTCTTCTTGTCAAGTTGTGCCACAAACTCCTCTTCTCCCCAATTCTATTCAATACCCCCTCATTTGTTATGTGATCTACCCATCTAATCTTCAGCATTCTTCTGTAGCACCACATTTCGATAGCTTCTATTCTCTTCTTGTCCAAACTATTTATCGTCCATGTTTCACTTCCATACATGGCTACACTCCATACAAATACTTTCAGCAACGACTTCCTGACACTTAAATCTATACTCGATATTAACAAATTTCTCTTCTTCAGAAACGCTTTCCTTGCCATTGCCAGTCTACATTTTATATCCTCTCTACTTCGACCATCATCAGTTATTTTGCTCCACAAATAGCAAAATTCCTCCTTTCAAGACACTGTCCATTCCGTTCAACTGCTCTTCCAAGTCCTTTGCTGTCTCTGACAGAATTACAATGTCATCGGCAAACCTCAAAGTTTTTATTTTTTCTCCATGGATGTTAATATATACTCCAAATTTTTCTTTTGTTTCCTTTACTGCTTGCTCAATATACAGATTGAATAACATCGGGGAGAGGCTACAACCCTGTCTCACTCCCTTCCCACCCACTGCTTCCCTTTCATGTCCCTCGACCCTTATAATTGCCATCTGATATCTGTACAAATTGTAAATAGCCTTTCGGTCCCTGTATTTTACCCCTGCCACTTTTAGAATTTGAAAGAGAGTATTCCAGTCAACATTGCCAAAGGCTTTCTCTAAGTCTACAAATGCTAGAAACGTAGGTTTGCCTTTCCTTAATCTTTCTTCTAAGATAAGTCGTAAGGTGAGTATTGCCTCACGTGTTCCAACATTTCTACGGAATCCAAACTGATGTTCTCCGAGGTCGGCTTCCACCAGTTTTTCCATTCGTCTGTAAAGAACTCGCGTTAGTATTTTGCAGCTGTGACTTATTAAACTTATAGTTCGGTAATTTTCACATCTGTCAACACCTGCCTTCTTTGGGATTGGAATTATTATATTCTTCTTGAAGTCTTAGGGTATATCCGCTGTCTCATACATCTTGTTCACTAAATGGCAGAGTTTAGTCATGACTGCCTCTCCCAAGGACGTCAGTAGTTCTAATGAAATGTTGTCTACTCCCGGGTCCTTGTTTCGACTCAGGTCTTTCAGTGCTCTGTCAAACTCTTCACGCAGTATCGTATCTCCCATTTCATCTTCATCTACATCCTCTTCCATTTCCATAATATTATCCTCAAGTACACTGCCCTTGTATAGACCCTCTATATAGTCCTTCCACCTTTCTGCTTTCCATTCTTTGCTTAGAACTGGGTTTCCATCTGAGCTCTTGATATTCATACAAGTGGTTCTCTTTTCTCCAATGGTCTCTTTCATTTTTCTGTAGGCAGTATCTATCTTACCCCTAGTGAGATACGCCTCTACATCCGTACATCTGTCCTCTAGCCATCCCTGCTTATCCATTTTGCACTTCCTGTCGATCTCATTTTTGAGACGTTTGTATTCCTTTTTGCCTGCTTCATTTACTGCATTTTTATATTTTCTCCTTTCATCAATTAAATTCAATATTCCTTCCGTTACCCAAGGATTTCTACTAGCCCTCATCATTTTACCTACTTGATCCTCTGCTGCCTTCACTACTTTATCCCTCAGAACTACCTATTCTTCTTCTATTGTATTTCTTTCCCCCATTCCTGTCAATTGTTCCCTTATGCTCTCCCTGAAACTCTCTACAACCTCTGGTTTAGTCAGCTTATCCAGGTCCCATCTCCTTAAATTCCCACCTTTTTGCAGTTTCTTCAGTTTTAATCTACAATTCATAACCAATAGATTGTGGTCAGAGTCGACATCTGCTCCTGGAAATGTCTTACAATTTAAAACCTGGTTACTAAATCTGTGTCTTACCATTATATAATGTATCTGATACCTTCTAGTATCTCCAGGATTCTTCCATGTATACAACCTTCTTTTATGATTCTTGAACCAAGAGTTAGCTATGATCAAATTGTGCTCTGTGTAAAATTCTACCAGCCGGCTTCCTCTTTCATTTCTTACCCCCAATCCATATTCACCTACTATGTTTCCTTCTCTTCCTTTTCCTACTCTCGAATTCCAGTCACCCATGACTATTAAATTTTCGTCTCCCTTCACTATCTGAATAATTTCTTTTATCTCATCATACATTTCTTCAATTTCTTCATCATCTGCAGAGGTAGTCGGCATATAAACTTGTACTACCGTAGAAGGCGTGGGATTCGTGTCCACTATGCTGTTTGTAGTAGCTTACCCGTACTCCTATTTTTTATTCGTTATTAAACCTACTCCCGCATTACCCCTATTTGATTTTGTATTTATAACCCTCCATTCACCTGACCAAAAGTCTTGTTCCTCCTGCCACCGAACTTCACTAATTCCCACTATATCAAACTTTAACCTATCGATTTCCCTTTTTAAATTTTCTAACCTACCTGCCCGATTAAGAGATCTGACATTCTACGCTCCGATCCGTAGAACGCCAGATTTCTTTCTCCTGATAACGACGTCCTCTTGAGTAGTCCCCGCCCGGAGATCCGAATGGGGGACTATTTTACCTCCGGAATATTCTACTAAAGAGGACGCCATCATCATATAACCATACAGTAAAGGACATGCCCTCGGGAAATATTACGGCCGTAGTTTCCCCTTGCTTTCAGCCGTTCGCCGTACCAGCACATCAAGGCCGTTTTGTTTAGTGTTACAAGGCCAGATCAGTCAATCATCCAGACTGTTACCCCTGCAATTACTGAAAAGGCTGCTGCCCCTCTTCAGGAACCACACGTTTGTCTGGCCTCTCAACAGATACCCCTCCGTTGTGGTTGCACCTACGGTACGGCCATCTGTATCGCTGAGGCACGCAAGCCTCCACACCAACGACAAGGTCCATAGTTCATGGGGGGCGGGGGGGGGGGGGGGTCGTAGAACTTAGAATTACTTAAACCTAACTAATCTAAGGACACTACACGCATCCATGCCCGTGGCAGGATTCGAACCTGCGACCATAGCGTACACTGGTTTCAGAACACGTACGGACATATTCACCGACGGCAGTGGCGTTTTTCAACTACATAATGTGCTATGTCAGAAGGCCATCATTGTGATGGAGTGTTTCGAGGAACACCAGTGGCGAGTTCCAATTTGTGTGGTGACCCCCCCCCCCCCAACTCGCCAGATCTGAACGCATTTGATTTGTGATGTGACTGAATGTAGGTTTAGAACTCATCGCACCCCCTTTCCTGATTTTTCAGCGACCTACCAGGGCCACACTTCTTCCATGCCACGACGAGTCGCTGCTGTTATCAGTGCCAAAGGTGGACACACAGACTATGAGGTAGGTGGTCATAATGTTCTGGCTGATCAGTGTATTTTCTCTCCACACCCTCGTCGTTATATCAATATATCGTGACCATTTGCTACCTGTACTGTTGATATTAAAATTTTTACATGGTGAATAAACTATTCAATTTTCTCCCAGCATTTAACCCCCTTTTCTTCTGGCCCCTTCGTTCATGTGATGCCACGGGACGGTCTTGATAGTCCTAATGGCATTCTCAGCCGATTCGTCTTAAAGTTGTCTGCGGCACTTAAGCAAATACAGACCCATTATTTAGACAGCGACGAGAGCAGAAGCTGACAGCGAAGTAGAGGCGCGGAGGAGTACTTAATGTTCTCGAGATGATTAAAGATTTATTGCAGAGGATATATTTTTCATCACATTTAGGAACGGGCGCGTGGGGGTCCCCTCCCGAAACCCCCTTGCGCCTACGTTTCAGAGGAGCGGGGGGCCGCTCCCGGTATAATAGATGGCACACACAGCGGGTCGGAGGCGCCCGAGTCGCGAAAGGAATGGAGGGCCGGGCTCGGGTGAGATTTCAATTTAACGCCCTCCCGCCTGGCCGCCATATGGGCACTGCCTGGGCGGGGCACGGAGGCAGCACTACGGAGGTGGGGAGCGGCGACTCGCGCGAGTCGATCGCAGCCGCTGCGCCGCTATGATTTATATGGCGGCCGTGGGCCCAGGTCAGCGCCGCGATCACGACCACGGCCACTGCCACGACCGACGACCGCGCCGCCGAACGCAACGTTCGTGCTGGCCGGCCGATACTGATCAGGGAGGGAAGCGGTGATTAACTGGCATCGGCGGGAGAGATATTACTGGAACCGGTGCTGTTTGTTAGTGTCGCAAGGCTCCGCGCACGTAATTTAAATATAAGAGTGAAGGGTCACTTGTCCACAGCTGCACATGCAGTAATATCTCATCAGGACACAACCTACAGTTTTGTGTCGTCCGTAGTTTCGTCCCGATTCTGCTTGACAAGGATATACTGACGAGGGAGAGAGACGCTACTTAGCATTGTTAAATGGAGATGTTGGACACGCCATTACCACACCACGTTAGACATTCTGCTACTGCAGATACAATGATCGACGAACACTTCTCTGTGATTGTACCTCTGACCTCGTTTTTATCTTCATAATGACCAATGTATGAGTATAGGGTAATATCAACAGCAGCAGAAAAAGGTATAACGGGAGTACGATTATTTATGAATAGGAAGGTGGGACGGAGAGTGTGTTACTGTGAACAGTTCAGTGATAGGTTTGTTCTTATCAGGATCGACAGCGAACCAACACCGACACGTTACTTCAGGTATATACAGGGTGTTACATAAAAGTACGGCCAAACTTTCAGGAAACATTCCTCACACACAAAGAAAGAAAAGGTGATATGTGGACATGTGTCCGGAAACGCTTACTTTCCATGTTAGAGCTCATTTTATTACTTCTCTTCAAATCACATTAATCATAGAATGGAAACACACATCAACAGAACGTACCAGCGTGACTTCAAACACTTTGTTACAGGAAATGTTCAAAATGTCCTCCGTTAGCGAGGATACATGCATCCACCCTCTGTCGCATGGAATCCCTGATGCGCTGATGCAGCCCTGGAGAATGGCGTATTGTAACACAGCCGTCCACAATACGAGCAAGAAGAGTCTCTACATTTGGTACCGGGGTTGCGTAGACAAGAGCTTTCAAATGCCCCCATAAATGAAAGTCAAGAGGGTTGAGGTCAGGAGAGCGTGGAGGCCATGGAATTGGTCCGCTTCTACCAATCCATCGGTCACCGAATCTGTTGTTGAGAAGCGTACGAACACTTCGACTGAAATGTGCAGGAGTTCCATCTTGCATGAACCACATGTTGTGTCGTAGTTGTAAAGGCACATGTTCTAGCAGCACAGGTAGTGTATCCCGTATGAAATCATGATAACGTGCTCCATGGAGCGTAGGTGGGAGAACATGGGGCCCAATCAAGACATCACCAACAATACCTGCCCAAACGTTCACAGAAAATCTGTGTTGATGACGTGATTGCACAATTGAGCGTGGATTCTCGTCAGCCCACACATGTTGATTGTGAAAATTTACAATTTGATGAAGTTGGAATGAAGCCTCACCCGTAAAGGCTACATTTGCACTGAAATGTGGATTGACACATTGTTGGATGAACCACTCGCAGAAGTGTACCCGTGGAGGCCAATCAGCTGCTGATAGTGCCTGCACACACTGTACATGGTACGGAAGCAACTGGTTCTCCCGCAGCACTCTCCATACAGTGACGAGGTCAACGTTACCTTGTACAGCAGCAACTTCTCTGACGCTGACATTAGGGTTATCGTCAACTGCACGAAGAATTGCCTCCTCCATTGCAGGCGTCCTCGCCTTTCTAGGTCTTCCCCAGTCGCGAGTCATAGGTTGGAATGTTCCGTGCTCCCTAAGACGCCGATCAATTGCTTCGAACGTCTTCCTGTCGGGACACCTTCGTTCTGGAAATCTGTCTCGGTACAAACGTACCGCGCCACGGCTATTGCCCCGTTCTAACCCATACATCAAATGGGCATCTGCCAACTCCGCATTTGCAAACATTGCACTGACTGCAAAACCACATTCGTGATGAACACTAACCTGTTGATGCTACGTACTGATGTGCTTGATGCTAGTACTGTAGAGCAATGAGTCGCATGTCAACACAAGCACCGAAGTCAACATTACCTTCCTTCAATTTGGCCAACTGACGGTGAATCGAGGAAGTACAGAACATACTGACGAAACTAAAATGAGCTCTAACATGGAAATTAAGCGTTTCCGGACACATGTCCACATAACAAACATCTTTTCTTTACTTGTGTGTGAGGAATGTTTCCTGAAAGTGTGGCCGTACCTTTTTGTAACACCCTGTATATGCCGACATCGCAAGCTGAAGATGAAGAGACAGAGAAAGTATATGAGGATATTGAAAAGGTAATACAGTACGTAACAGGAGACGAAAATCTAATAGTCAAGGAAGAATTGAATGCATTTGTAGGATAAGGAAAAGAAGAAAAGGATACAGGAGAATATGGGCCTGGGACAAAGAATGAGAGAGGAGAAAGATTAATTGAGTTCCGTAACAAGTTTCAGCTGGTAACAGCGAATACTCCGTTCAAGAATCACAAGAGGAGTAGGTATACTTGGGAAAGACCGAGTGATACGGGAAGATTTCCATTAGATTACATCTTGGTCGGGCAGAGATTCCGAAATCAGATACTAGATTGTAAGGTGTACGCAGGAGCAGAAATAGACTCAGAACACGGAGTAGTAACGATGAAGAGTAGGCTGAAGTTTAAGACATTAGTCGAGAAGAATCAATACGCAAAGAAGTTAGATACAGAAGTACTAAGGAATGATGAGATACGCTTGTAGTTCTCTAAGGCTATAGATACAGCAATGAGGAATAGCTCAGTAGGCACTACAGTTGAAGAGAAATGGACAACTCTCAGAAGGCCCAACACAAACGTTGGAAAGAAAAACATAGGTACAAAGAAGGTAACTGCGAAGAAACCATTGGTAACAGAAGAAATACTTCATTTGATCGATGGAAGGAGGAATTACAAAAATGTTCCGGGAAACTCAAGAATAGTAAAAATGTGAAGACGCCGACAAAGAAATGACTGTGGGAAGGACACTCAGCATACAGGAAAGTCAAAAGAACCTTCGGTCACACTAAAAGCATGGTTGCTAACATTAAGACTGCAACGGGAATTCCACTGCTAAATGGGCAGGAGAGAGCGAATAGGTGGGAAGAATACACTGAAAGCCTGCATGAGGGGGATGATTTGTGTGATGTGATAGAAGAGGAAACAGGAGTTGATTTAGAAGAGACAGGGAATCCAGTATTAGAATCAGAATTTAAAAGAGCTTTGGAGGACGTAAGATCAAATAAGGCTGAAGGGATAGATAACATTCCATCAGACATTCTAAACTCATTGGGGGAAGTACCACCAAATCGACTATTCACGTAGGTGTGTAGATTGTATGAGTCTGGCGACATACCATCTGACTTTCGGGAAAATATCATCCACACAATTCCGAAGACTGCAAGAGCTGACAAGTGCGAGAATTATCGCACAGTCAGCTTAACAGCCCATGCATCCATGTTGCTGACAAGAATAATATACATAAAAATTAAAAAGAAAATTCAGGATGTGCTAGATGACGATCAGTTTGGCTTTAGAAAAGGTAAAGTCACAAGAGAGGCAATTCTGACATTGCAGTTGATAATGGGAGCAAGATTAAAGGAAAATCAAGACCCGCTCATAGGATTTGTCGACCTGGAAAACGCCTTCGACAATGTAAAATCGTGCAAGATGCTCGAAATTCCAAGAAAACTAGGGGTAAGCTATTGGTAGAGACGGGTAATATACAATATATACAAGAGCCTAGAGGAAATAATAAGAATGGACTACCAAGAATAAAGTGCTCGGATTAAAATGGGTGTTAGACAGCAATGTAGTCTTTCCCCCCTACTGTTCAATCTGTACATCGAAGAAGCAGTGATGGAAATCAAAGAAAGGTTCAGGAGTGGAATTAAAATTCGAGATGAAAGGATATCAATGATACGATTTGCTGATGACATTGCTATCCTCAGTGAAAGTGAAGAAGAATTACATGACCTTCTGAACGGAATGAACAATGTAAGGAGTACAGAATATGGAGTGAGAATAAATCGAAGAAAGACGAAAGTAATGAGAAGTAGGAGAAATGAGAACAGCGAGAAACTTAACATCAGGACAGATGGTCACGAAGTAGATGAAGTTAACGAATTCAGCTACGTAGGCAGCAAAGTAATTCATGGCGGACGGAGCAAGGAGGACATCAAAAACAGACTAGCATTGGAATAAAGGGCATTCATGGCCAAGAGAAGTCTACTAGTATCAAACATAGGACTTAAAATGGTTCAAATGGCTCTGAGCACTATGGGACTTAACATCTATGTTTAGGACTTTAATTGAGGAAGAAATGTCTGAGGAAGTACTTCTGGAGTACAGCATTGTATGGTAATGAAACATAGGCTGTGGGAAAACCGGAACAGAAGAGAATCGAAGCATTTGAGATGTCGTGCTACAGACGAATGTTAAAATTAGGTGGACTGATAAGGTAAGGAATGAGGAGGTTCTGCATAGAATCGGAGAGGAAACGAATATGTGGAAAACACCGATAACGAGAAGGATCGATGATAATCCCTCTGTTAAGACATGACGGAATGGTTTCCATGGTGCTAGAAGGAATTGTAGAGGACAAAAACTGAGAGGAGGACACAGATTGGTATACATCCAGCAAATAATTGAGGACGTAGGTTGGAAGTGCTACTCTGAGATGAAGAGGTTGGCACGGGAGAGGAAATCATGGCGGGCCGCATCATTCCAATTAGAAGACTGACGACCCAAAATACAAAAGAAAAAAAAATCATTAGGGATCACGTAACTGGTTCAGTTCCTCTTACTTCTATGTTGTTTTCTATTTATCCAGTACTACTTGATCTTCTTCCCATGTTGTCTTTTCCTGCCTCCTGTCCACATGTTCCAGGTTTCTAACTTCTTCTGGCTTTGAAGTCCTCTAAATCTGGAAATTTATACTTAAAATGTTCTCTTACTGTAGTTTTTCCTTCGTTGATATTGTTCCTTTCCAGTTCTCTTCTTATTTTTTCCAGAAATAGAGGAATCATTGTTTCGTTAGCCTCTTGTAATTCATTCGGTAGAGCTGTTAAAAGAGGATTAATTTGCACTCTGCCATTACTTCTGACACTTTCTCCACGTTTGTGTACATCTTCTAGTTACTTCTCACTTCTCAATCGTCTGCAGTTTGTACTCCGTCCTTGATGTCTCTAATTATCCATCTTTCGAGTATCTATATTCTTTCCGGTTTATATTCCATCGTTAAATATTCATATGATTATAAACAATTTGATTTTACCATTGCGGTGTAGTGTTTTAGTCATTTTCCTAAATACGCATTTCTTGTAGGTACATTTTGTCTGATCAGACACACTTTCCATTTTATTAACTCTTAGATTTATTGCAAGTTTTTCTTGTTATTCTGTTATCCACTTTCTCCAAGACACTAAATTTTACAACGTGTGTTATTTTACCATTTTATTTTATTTTTGGTATTCCGCATACTCATAATGTTGCCTTGATGGAAGCACAGCCTAATATCAACAACAGGTGCCGCATACCACATTTTTAAAGCAATTTCGTGGCCTACAACAGTTCCTATTCCAATAGCAATCTCTTCATCTTACAGTAGCATTGACAAACAACGTCCATTCGGTAAATATTAAACTTCTGGAGGACAGGTAATCATGGAAACTTCTCTGCGTTTCTTTACACTTCGAGGAACTGTGGCGCTCTGTCAAGGGCTTATGGAAGTGGTGTATGTGCACAAATCAATATTCTTCCAGTACTAACAGTTCTCAAAGATTTCTGAGCATGTTGCTCCTAGGTGCTACGAATCGAATTGTGACCTTTTGTCACAGTTATACTCCCTACTTTGTATACAGCAGTACTCCCTCGATTGTATACAGCAGATACCTCATGTCACCTCAACCAGATATGAATCCCCACATGGTCGAGATTCACTGCAGTGTACACAGTAAAGGCGGTTTTCAAGGAATATTGATGAGTGATAGAGCGGACTGAGCCGCAACTTGGCACCACGTTCATCATGGCGACAGCTCACGACACAAGCTCGTTCACAGTATCGACTACACTTTTCTATAGGATGTTGCCATCGACCTTACCTCCTCGTTGAATACACCAATTCTCGTCAGGTCACGGAAGTTAAGAAACGTCTGGTGTGGCCAGTACTTAGATGGATAACAACCCAAGTACGCCATGGGCTCTTGCCTTTTTCCCCATTCACATTTCCAACAAAGGGAAGGATGGGTGGTATCGTAAAGTTCTGGGTCACCGGACTTTCCGCTCATGTCCTGGATTAAATTCCAAACATCGCCTCCCTATGTTATGAAGTAAGGGCTCGAGACATAGTTCACGGATATCCTTACGTCAGGTGGGGACGTTAAAGTCGGCCGCCCCCTTGGTGTTATCCAAGAGATTAGTAGGCTATGTGTTGGCTCTGGGCTTCATCCTCTCCCTTCTTTCATCATGACACAACATAAGCATGGCACCCACATGCGTTACAACCACGTATACCTATCAGATACACTTAACTACTCAACGGAGTAAAAGTGTCATTGCGCGCGACAGACACAAATACACTACTGACCATTAAAATTGCTACTCCCAGAAGAATAGCAGATTATAAACGGGTATTCATTGGACAAATATATTATACTAGAACTGACATGTGATTACATTTCCACGCAATTTGGGTGCATAGAAACGGAGAAATCAGTACCCAGAACAACAACCTCTGGCCTTAATAACGGCCTTGATACGCCTGGGAATTGAGTCAAACAGAGCTTGGATGCCGTGTACAGGTACAGCTGCCCATGCAGCTTCAACACGATACCACAGTTCATAAAGAGTAGTGACCAGACGTTTTCAATTGGTGAGAGATCTGGAGAAGGTGCTGGTCAGGGCAGCAGTCGAACATTTTCTGTATCCAGAAAGGCCCGTACAGGACCTGCAACATGCGGTCGTGCATTATCCTGCTGAAATGTAGGGTTTCGCAGGGATCGAATGAAGGGTAGAGCCACGGGTCGTAACACATCTGAAATGTAACGTCCGCTGTTCAAAGTGCCGTGAATGCGAACAAGAGGTGACAGAGTTATACGAGGCCTTTGGGATCCCGCACGGCGTTCCGTATTACCCTCCTGAACCCACCGATTCCATATTCTGCTAAGAGTCATTGGATCCCGACCAACGCGAGCAGCAATGTCGCGATATGATAAAGCGAAATCGCGATAGGCAACAATCCGACCTTTATCAAAGTCGGAAACGTGATGGTACGCATTTCTCCTCCTTACACGAGGCATCACAACAACGTTTCACCAGGCAACGCCGGTCAACTGCTGTTCGTGTATGACAAATCGGTTGGAAACTTTCCTCATGTCAGCACGTTGTAGGTGTCATTAGCGGCGCCAACCTTGTGTGAATGCTCTGAAAAGCTAATCATTTGCATATCGCAGCATCTTCTTCCTGTCGGTTAAATTTCGCGTCTGTAGCACGTCATCTTCATTGTGTACCAATTTTAATGGCCAGTAGTGTATATCCTTACTTCTGCTTTATTTAAGCCTTCAGCTCTGGCTCGCGAAAGACCCTCGGGTTTTCTGGGACTAACGTGAGTGTTTCTCTTAGCAAATGCTCTAAACCAATCGAATCCAGCAACCTTGCTTTCTAAGTTCTATGGATGTTTGAAATTACTTTTCTCAGCTAACCCGAATGCATCTGGAGTGGCGGAAGACCCTGTCCTCGCTGTTCTAGAAATAAAGCTCTCTAGACCAAAGCGTCTGCTATTTCAGAACTGAGTAGCGTTGGATGGCCAATACTGTTTTCTATAGGACTAGTTGGAGTTAATCCAGCTTGCATTTTCATTTTAATTTGCACTTTACCATGTAAAGTGCTGAAAGAAATGGCATATAATTCTGAAGCAGCTCGATGGCTCAAATGTTCACTCATTTCACCTTTTATCGCCTCATCTAATACTGCGGGGCTCCATTTATTGTAGATTTTCTTTTGTGCTCGTTTTCGTGGTATCTAGAAAATAAGAGGTGGCTTTAAAAAATCGTGTAGGAAAATGTATACATATACACAATTTATTTGCAATAATTGTGTATAATATGTCTATGGTAACCAATCGTGACGGATTAAACTTAAAAATCTGCATTGATCGAAAATGTACTGGGGTATCGAAATTGTACCAAAAACAGAAAGGTGGAAAGAGTATATAGAGGGTCTATACAAGGGCGATGAGGGCGATGTACTTGAAGACAGTATTATGGAAATGGAAGAGGATGTAGATGAAGATGAAATGGGAGATACGATACTGTGTGAAGAGTTTGACACAGCACTGAAAGATCTGAGTCGAAACAAGGCCCCGGGAGTAGACAACATTCCATTAGAACTACTGACGGCCTTGGGAGAGGCAGTCCTGACAAAACTCTACCATCTTGTGAGCAAGATGTATGAGATAGGGGAAATACCCTCGGACTTCAAGAAGAATATAATAATTCCAATCCCAAAGAAAGCAGGTGTTGACAGATGTGAAAATTACCGAACTATCAGTTTAGTAAGTCACAGTTGCAAAATACTAACGCGAATTCTTTACAGACGAATGGAAAAACTGGTAGTAGCCGACCTCGGCGAAGATCAGTTTGGATTCCGCAGAAATGTTGGAACACGTGAGGCAATACTGACCCTACGACTTATCTTAGAAAATACAGTAAGGAAAGGCAAACCTACATTTCTAGCATTTGTGGACTTAGAGAAAGGTTTTGACAATGTTGACTGGAATACTCTCTTTCAAATTCTAAAGGTGGCATGGGTAAAATACAGGGAGCGAAAGGCTATTTACAATTTGTACAGAAACCAGATGGCAGTTATAAGAGTCGAGGGACATGAAAGGGAAGCAGTGGTTGTGGTGTAGCCTGTCCCCGATGTTATTCAATCTGTATATTGAGCAAGCAATAAAGGAAACAAAAGCAAAATTCGGAGTAGGTATTAAAATCCATGGAGAAAAAATAAAAAATTGAGGTTCGCTGATGACATTGTAATTCTGTCAGAGACAGCAAAGGACTTGGAAGAGCTGCTGAACGGAATGAACAGTGTCTTGAAAGGAGGATATAAGATGAACATCAACAAAAGCAAAACGAGGATAATGGAATGTAGTCGAATTAAGTCGGGTGATTCTGAGGGGACTGTGTTTCTGAAGAAGAGAAATTTGTTTACATCGAGTATTGATTTATGTGTGAAGAAGTCATTTCTGAAAGTATTTGTATGGAGTGTAGCGATGTATGGAAGTGAAACATGGACGATAAATAGTTTGGACAAGAAGAGAATAGAAGCTTTCGATATGTGGTGCTACAGAAGGATGCTGAAGATTAGATGGGTAGATCACATAACTAATGAGGAGGTATTGAATAGAATTGGGGAGAAGAGGAGTTTGTGGCACAACTTGACCGGAAGAAGGTACCGGTTGGTAGGACATGTTCTGAGGCATCTAGTGATCACAAATTTAGCATTGGAGGGCAGCGTGGAGGGTAAAAATCGTAGAGGGAGACCAAGAGATGAATACACTAAGCAGATTCAGAAGGATGTAGGTTGCAGTAAGTACTGGGAGATGAAGAAGCTTGCACAGGATAGAGTAGCATGGAGAGCTGCATCAAACCAGTCTCAGGACTGAAGACAACAACAACAAGAACCATTTTTCTGATCGAAAATGTACTATTGACGTGAGTGAAATCACGAGTAAATAGTAGTGAGTTGTGCCAACAGATGGCAGCACATGTCACAGAGGCTTTCTCTGTAGTTGCCTCAGAACACGTCCGAACGGAAAACAAGTTTCTAACCTCACTAATGTAGAATTTGTAAGTGGCTGGAAACTATAAATTGTATAAGAGCGCATTAGACTAAGTAGCTTTACTTACGTCTTAACAGGAAAAAATTTATATCTCCGTAGCACGAAGTGGTGTATGCTTGGAAAAAACAGGAGGAGCTGTAGAAATCGGCTACGCTACAACGCCACACAAAGGCAAGTCCTACCGACAGTACGAGACTGACAAATGACGCGAAACCTTATGTTGATCCCAATTGTACCTATATCGAATTTCTACATCTACATCTACATCCATACTCCGCAAGCCATCTGACGGTGTGTGGCAGAGGTGAGTACCTCTATCGGTTCTCCCTAACTATTCTTGTCTCGTGTCGTTCGTGGAAAGAAAGATGGTCGGTATGCTTCTGTGTGGGTTCTAATCTCTCTGTTTTTATCCTCATCGTCTCTTCGCGAGATATACGTAGGAGGGAGCAATATACTGCTTGACTGCTCGGTGAAGGTATGTTCTCGAAACTTCACCAAAAATCCGAACCGATCTACTGAGCGTCTCTCCTGCGGAGTCCTCCACTGGAGTTTATGTATCATCTCCGTAACGATTTCGAGATTACTAAATGATCCTGTAACGAAGCGCGCTGCTCTCCGTTGGGTCTTCTCCATCTCTTCTATCAACCCTATCTGGTACGGATCCCACACTGGTGAGCCATATTCAAGCAGTGGGCGAACAAGAGTGCTGTAACCTACTTCCTTTGTTTTCCGATTGCATTTCCTTAGGATTCTTCCAATGAATCTCAGTCTGTCATCTGCTTTACCGACGTTTAATTTTATACGGTGAATCCATTTATAATCACTCCTAATGCCTACTACTAGATAATTTATGGAATTAACTGCTTCCAGTTGCTGGCCTGCTATATTGTAGCTAAATGATAAAGGATCTTTCTTTCTACGTATTCGCAGCACAATACACTTGTCTACATTGAGATTCACTTGCACCATGCGTCAATTGGTTGCAGATCCTCCTGCATTTCAGTACAATTTTCTATTGTCACAACCTCTCGATATACTACAGCATCATCCACAAAAAGCCTCAGTGAACTTTCGATGTTATCCATAAGGTCATTTATGCATATTGTGAATAGGAACCGTCGTACAACACTCACGTGCGGCACACCTGAAATCACTTTGTGGTGTGCGTACTGTAAGACCTTCGGTACACACACCATCAGATTATTTGACTTGTCGCTCTAACGAAGTAGGCGACTGTCAGCAATACGTCTCGTGGTCTTATCATGGCGTGTTTATCTTCTGCCGTTAGGTCAGACGATAGAAATGCCACTTGCACGCTTAGAGTAGCAGATTGACGGTGACCAACTTGATTAATTTTTACACACATTTATTAAAATAATAACAAGCCTAAAAATTACTTATCTTGGTTCTAGATGCTATTTACAATTGACAATCTGAAGTTCCCTTGGTATTGGTACCTTAATCTTATTCTCACATATCTCTGATACTTTAAAAAAGTGTCTATACATTTATCTTCATGGCTATGTACAGGAATAAGGTAATCTTATTAGGCGCAGACTGAAACTTGACTATAGACTGGTACAGACAAATGTAGACTGGTACGGACTGGTGCAGACAAATGCAGACTGACTAATCAGAGGTCTGTACACTCGTTATAATACCTCGCGCGTTCAGGTATCACTGCGCGAGAATGATCTGCGAGGAGAAAAGGTTCTACGTTAGCAGCAATCTCATTGGCTGCGTTACATATTAATACGCGGATCGGCGGAAGCAGAATTTGGTCCGTCTCTAAGACAGCGCACCTCGTGGTGCGGAGACGGACGAGCGCTGCGCCTGCGCTGTTGTGCTTAGTGGGCCGCGCTCTACTGGGAAAGTTGTGTACGCGCTGACTACGTGGAACTACGTACACAACACACTCTTACTTCGGAAGACTTCTCTCCATTGAGAATCACATGCAATTGAGGCGGCAGCAGTACTGGGTACGCGCAGGTGGCAGGTCGCTCAGCGGAAGGGAGGTGTGGCAGGGTCTGCCCTAGCCGGCCCGCGGTCCGGCGCGTATCGCCCTGAGCAGCGCCGCGGGAACAAGGGGCCAAATTAAATCAGCGTCGCGGCGCAGCGCCATATCTGGCCGCCTGCAGACGCGCCAATCGCGGCCCTCCCCCAGCCTCCGCCCAGATGCCATTACCAGCCGGCCTTCCTTCCTTCTGCTTCTGTCTTCCTGCCGAGGTCCGTGCCAGACACGGTGCAGCTCCACTTTCCTGCTGCCAAACACGCTCTCCTCAAACCCATCGAAGTAAAGGCAATTCTATCAGTCTCCCAATTACATTATGAGGTACGCAGTGTCATGGTGACAGCACCCTTATCTTACAGGAGTAGCAAGTCCAGGATAAAGGGTCTGAATTCTGCATGACAATTATACCTAATTCATTTTGTGTTGGCAAGGGTGTACGAAGGTCACTCCTGAAACATCCCGCTAGAAAAACTTATGAATGATTGAGCTGATAAACCCCTTACGTTACTTGATTTTCAAACAGCTTAGCAAAACTGAACGTACGCAGACATTTCTCATTTTACTTATTCTGATCATCACTAAACTGACACACAATATTTTTATCGCAACGCTGTCTGACTTTCAATAATCCCTACAAAAGAATGGCCCTGACTAGCAATAACCTATACCTTTCATGAATCACTTACCTCACAAAAATCTTCATTGCCTGAACTACTGCAATACAGCGAGCGCCAATGCTGCCAGCTAAATAAAAGATTCTAACTACTGAAGTCACTCACCACTGATAGACATAGTTAGCAAGTTAGCAAATGAAAGATTTTGATAGAGAACAAATAATGCATTTACCTTAATAGTGTTCAAACACTTTCAGTATTCTGTAAACACTACCTTCCCCTATCCCAACGTAGAGTGACAATTCGTTCACTGTGATGCGTCTGTCAGCAGTCACCAATTTTTTAATTCTCTGCACATTGTCTGGAGTGTGTGCAGTACGAGGCCTGCCGCTGCAAGGACAATCCTCAATATTGCCGTGCCCGCTTTCATCACGTAACCTGCTTGCCCACCGACTAACTGTACTGCGATCGACAGCAGCATCTCCATACAACTTTTTCAGCCTCTTGTAGATGCTTCCTACTGTTTCGTTTTCACAGCACAGGAATCGTATGACAGCACGTTGCTTTTGACGATCGTCAAGTGTAGCAGCCATCTTGAAGACAGGCTGTGAGGCGCCACTCACGGCAACAGGTTGAAATAAGTCTGAAAACGAGGGGGAAGGATGTATCTACACACTGCAAAAGTTTCACACATGCAGAATGAAAACTGTATTTTTACAAAAATAGTGTGCATTTCTTTTGGAGTGACCCTCGTATTGCACTCTACGACAAAAATAGTCGACGCACCACGTGGGAATTATCCATATGGGACGGATATCGGTAAATGTAATGTACATGTACAGGCAAACAAATGATTGCAGTTTCAGAATAATTGTACGATCTACTCAAGAGAGAGAGCTTCACAAATCGAAGCGAGGCAATAGCGCGTTGGCCCACATCTGTCCCTTATGCAACCAGTTTCTCCACTTGACACTAAGAGAGTTGGTGGACGCCCTGCTCAGTGATAACGTGCAAAATTCTCTCCAATTCGCGCGCTAGAACGTCAAAATCCCGAGCTAGAGGTCTCTGCCCATACTGGTACAAATTTTCTCAAATGGGCAGAGACCTTGCTCACGAAGGCAAGCTTTGCAAATCACGAAGAGAAGCAGTAGGAACTCTTGCCGTTTGCAGGTGAACACTATATTGCTGAAAAGTAAGCCCAGGACGGCTTGCTACGTAGGGTGGCAAAACGGTCCGTATAATATCGTCAACCTACCGCTGCACTCAAAGGACGCTGCGGATGACAGCCAAAGAGGTCCTGCCAGGAAAAGAAAAGACACCGAAGACCATTACTCCCGGTTGTCACGCCGTATGGCGGGAGACAGTTAGGACGGTATCCCAACAGTGTTTCGAGCTTCTCCAGACACATCTTTGCTGATCATCGAGGCTCACTACTAAGCGGGACTGATCACTGAAGACAATACTTGTGACCCCAGACCGAAACCGTGCATGGAACCCCAACGGACAGCTGTGGTCTACCTACCTCAGTCCCGACCTCCGTAAGGCTCGACAACCTGCAGTCATGGCGTGGGGAGTCATTTAATTTCACAGCACGACCAGGTGGGTAGTCATCAGCTGTACCATTACAGCACAGCGGTACATCGACGGTATTCTACGCCCAGTTTTGTTGCCCCTTAAGGCGAGTCATCCTGGAGTTACATTTCTGCCAGAATTTCTACTGCTTGTGTTCGTGCTTTCCAAAGCCTGCCTTGGAAAGCAAATTCGCTGGACCTCTCCTCAATCGAAACCGTTTGGAACATTATGTGCAGGGTCCTCTGACCAGCTCCCGGTTTTGACGATCCAACTCGCGTAGCGTGACGTGTGACTGGGGCCCTACCAGCGGGCGAGTCTAGGAGGGCGCCTAGGGGAGCGCAGAAAGTAGGAAAAAATGAATTGCAAATCAAACAGCAAACAGGTTGGGAAAATGAGGGTGAAAAATTAGAAAGAGGAAAATTTAAAACCTAATTGCTTTCAAAAGCACGCGGAATAGTTACTTAATATGTCTTTACTTACTTTGAAGAACGTAATCACATTGAAACTTCGTGGCAGAGTAAAACCGTGTCTAAGGCGTTGCAGTCATGGACTATGGGGCCGGTCCAGGCGGAGGTTCGAGTCCTCCCTCGTGCATGGGTGTGTGTTTTTGTCCTTAGGATAATTTAGGTTAAGTAGTGTGTAAGCTTAGGGACTGATGACCTTAGCAGTTAAGTCACATAAGGTTTCACACATATTTGAACATTTTTAAAACTGTGTGGCGGACCGAGACTCGCACTTGGGACCTTTGCCTTTAGCAGGCAAGTGCTCTGCCATCTGAGCTACCCAAGGACGACTCATGCCCCGTCCTCATAGCTTCACTTCTGCAAGTACCTCGTCTCCTACCACGTAAACACATTGCTTCTACCTGTCTCAAAACTAAAGCAGCCGCAACTCAACATGAAACGGAAACAAACGTGATGATACGTCCCTGTTGAGCGCTGGAGTCGGAGACGTGCACTGTTTGTCCAAGATTAGCGATGAATTTGTCAAGTGTATCACGATTGTTCAGTAAACGTACAATGAACGTGACTGATACTTTTCACGTGAGAAAGTACAAAACAAGAAAAAAGTAATATCGTTCAGGGTATTAGATGTGATAAATTTTACATGTTACACATAGGGGGCACCACATATAAACAAACCTACGTTCTTATTTTGTATTGAAATTATTCTGTACAAGAAAAAAAAATCTGATGCAAAAGAATTTACTGTGCAGTAGGAGCGGTTTTCCACGTCCAGCATCTTTTCAGCATTAAGAAAACAATCTTAATCGCGTATCTTATTTATTTAGTGCCGACCGGTTTTAGCCCATCGCAGGGGCCAACTTCAGGGCGAACATATGGTCGACTGCTAATGGTGTCAGGTCTACCGAGGTGTGGCAGGGTACCTTCACACCTCTGTAGACGTGACACCATTAGCAGTCGACCATATGTTCGCCCTGAAGATGGCCCCTGCGATAGGCTGAAACCAATCGGCACTAAATAAATAAAAAACGCGATTAAGACTGTTTTCTTAACGCTAAGTTACTTTGTAGCAATCGCTGTTTCTCGACAACCATGTTGTCCAAACATCCAGCATCTTTACCTGAAGAGGCAGTTTAATTTAAAAAACTTTTTGAGCAACTCAGTGGCTTATAACCAGTCACCTGTTCCTAATTTGAGGTCACTGACTCCGTGGAAGAGAACGAGCCAGTGCCTTTAGACAAATCCTACATCCATGTCTCACTGGAATCGCCATCTTGGACAAATGACCATTAGCTAATTCCTTAGCCAATAACAATTGTAGAACTCTCAATAGAAAATGCAAACAACGCGCAACTTATTTATGTAATCGAAATAAATTGGATGCTGAAGAAAGATGAGATTTATTCCTCATTCTAAAATATTTCAGTTACAACAGAAACGAAATAGCACCCTGATTATGCAGATCGGCATGTCTCCCATCAGCATATCATAATTTATAAATTCAAGGAAACGTTCATTCGCACTGTAAGGTGTCAGGCAAATCCAACACCTTCCATGAAAACACTGACATGATAAGCAAATCCAGTAGTATGTCACATAGCTCCGAATAAATCGTGACATTAAATTAACCAAAGTAATACGAGCAACGAGTGAGCAAATGGAATACCACAGACTAACACAAGAATGCCTAAATGCATGTGAGACAGACGCTGTTCCGAGGGGAGAAACGAGAACAGAAGCAGAGAGCAGAACCGTGCTAAGCTAGAAGGCCCTACGATAAAGGACGGACGGACACCCACGTCGCTAGCTAACCACTAGGACCACACCACCCGCAAGTTTTAGCGTGAGACTTTTTCGCATCTCTGTTACGTCAGGACCACCCCCCAGCCCATGTTAAAAGCTAGAGCCCTCCAGAAGAACAGTGTAGATCTTACGATAACGCTAAAAGGACCACACCAGCTGCAAGTTTTAGCGTGAGACTTTTTCGCGTCTATGTTACGTTGCAAACCTTAAAAAACATTGCCCCACCACGAAAAGTGTAACGTTTCTCATTGGATAGACAGAATTTTTGTAGGCGGAGCTTAAGGTTAACATTGAGACCCTGATTGGTCAGATGAAAACACAGCCAGATAGTTTTTTTTAAACCAACTTCGGTAAATTGTAGTAAGGAGAAGTTAGGACAGAGTTGCTTCGGAGACGGAGAGGTGAGCGGAGCTGTGTTCACGCCGCCCCCTGACGAACACCGACAAGGTAATGAACGCACGCGATGCCGCATAACAGCGCATAAAGCTTCACTCAGAACTGCAGAAGTCTCATCTGTTACACCCCCTTTTTGCGTAATACTAGTGTCGATCATCAATTAAACCTCATGGTGTTCACATTTGCCACTTGAAGTAAAAATCAGAAACGCGATGATTTTTCTGTTATATAGTTATTGAGAAGCCACATCAGTCACTGTAATTCACGACAAGTTAGATATGTAATTAAAGATAATTGAGCGTCACTGTAGACCATTTTGATAGTTTTCTCTTTTGTGAAACTTAATTTAAACCTAGATTATAGATGTGATATGGCATAGGTCATCCTTCGATCCATTGTAGAAATTGGAAAACCATTCAGGGAATATTCGTTCACATTTTTGTTGAATGCAGTTGGTTTTTACCATCCTGTATTCAAACATCTCCTTTTATCAATAGTGCAATTTATAAACAATGTTTTGTGAGTAGAATAAAATTTCCAATGGTAAACTTAACTGCTTTTTCGACGTTATTTTACCAGCTAACTAAAAATAGGAAAGCTTTGAACCCCTTCCTCTAAATTTAGTTAGTATTAAGATTCTTTTACAGGGAGTGCAGTGGAGCTGACGCTGAAATCATTAAGTATTTGGTTATATCATCGCTAGTCTCACTGTACTCTTCTGAATTCTACATGTCATGTGTGGTCTGTCGTCTCCTTACCAGCAACAGGTCCCAGGTTCAAACTAGTCAATTCCCTAAAAAACACGCTCAGAGCGTCTTTGCGCGAAAGTGGTAGGGAGACACGATATAGAACAAACAGACACCACGCAGAATGTTAGAGCACCAGAAAATCTTTCCACACCTTTATAAATCCATTTTCTCTATTTAAATAAATAATTGAAGCCAAATTTGGTTGCACTGATATATATTCAGTTGAGTTCTTCTTTAACATGTGCAACACATTCATTCTATTTCAGTTATTTTGGGAAATCTCAAAAATGGAGGACAGAAACTGAGAAACTGAAGATGTTTGTCGTCAGTCAGTATTAAAGGCACTGAGGACAAAGCATGGAATCTAAGGACTGTCCACAGGAAATGACGTCATTTAGTAACCTTAGTTTAATTGATAAAGGTGTAATAAGAGATTTGCTTTGTTGTACCTTTGTATGGTGGCGATGGTAAAGGGGGGGAGGGGGCGATGGCAATGATATAGGAGGGTGAGTGGGTGGGGTGGGGGAAATTTTTAGATTCTTGCCTAGTGCGACAAAACACCTAGCGACGCTCCTGTGTGTGGAAGGCGGCAGTGCCGTTCTGATATCAAACTTCTGATGCCGGTGCGGGAGCCGCACTCCTGCTTGAGCTCTGGGGGTGTCTGGGAACGGGCCCCGGGCAGTGGCTGGCTTGGTGGGGGGGGGGGGGGGGGGGGGGGACTCTGTTGACTTGGTGCGCGCGGCCACTGCGGGCTTTGAGCAATTAGCGGGCTGGCCCGCGCTGGGGTCGCCTGGCAACGTGGGGGGAGACGTGTTTGTCTCCACACGCAGGCCGGCCAGCTCACCTGGCCCTAATAGCTGCGCTCCCATTAAGTCCGGCCGCGCGTTTCGCGTCTTTGTTTGTTTTAAAACTGCCAGCCTGCGCGTTCTCACAGGCATTCGCCGCGTAATCTAATCACCTCTTACGATCACAGTCGCACACTGTCCTCGAGTAACATCAGACTCGCCTTAATGAAACTTCACGGTCTGTTTCCCCATTGCATTTCACCCGGGGTTTGGGCAGGCGTCTTAACATCTATGGTGCTCATATGAGCGTTATTGCACGTGTCCCACAGTTCAGCGTGTTCATCTCCTCTTTTATAGCTATTTCTACGGTGAAAATCTCTGTAATTCTTAGTGGTATATTTTTACTGGCTGAGTAAACGAACACAAAATTCAAGATGAATCGCGTAAGGCCACCTTTCTAATTGCGTTTATTTCTAAAAATACCGATGCGAGGTTTTTTGCAAAAGTTAGAAGGTAGAGGGATACATCACTCTATTACAGCTCTCGAACTCTTGAACTTTCGCACAAAATGACTTGTGAAGCAAGCGTATTCTCTTTTTAACTGCATAATATACTCTCCAATCGTATTACGAAGCTCTGAAGACGGCGAGTTCCATACAGTGGGAGTTGAAGTTGGCTTTGGAACGTTTCACAAAAGTAAATACGTAATGTGCCGGAATCGAGTAGGAAGACGGCAAGGATGCACTATTTCGGTCTATACACCATCTAGCGGGACTCAGATGCTAGACTGTGCCGGCCGGGGTGGCCGAGCGGCTCTAGGCGCTACAGTCTGGAACCGCGCGACCGCTACGGTCGTAGGTTCGAATCCTGCCTCGGGCATGGATGTGTGTGATGTCCTTAAGCTAGTTTGGTTTAAGTAGTTCTAAGTTCTAAGGAACTGATGACCTCAGACGTTAAGTCCCATAGTGCTCAGAGCCATTTGAACCATTTTGCTAGGATGTGTCATTAACACCAAAAATAGGCCGAGCCCAGTAAGGTAAATGATGCCTTTTCGTACGGAAGAAATACAGGGTCCACCACAATTTTAGCTTTAGGCAAAAGAATTAAAATTCTCAACGCCTTGTTTCTCAACTGTAGCCCACATCCTTTATACTTAAGCGAAAACTTTCAACACTATCACTAAGAAGAGTTATATCACTTTAAAGCTGCCACTACCATGTATCTTTGACCTGTGAGTATATAGCATATAATGTCTCCGGCTTTAATGGTAATAGAAATATTTCCTTTTATAAGAAATTTGACTCATGAATGAACAACAACATAACATGATTAGTATAGGATAAATCAAGATAAACTGCGACCATGATCCTGTATCATCTAACTGTTTTAAAACAATCTCTCAGTTGATACATACCCTTACTTATGGCAAAGATGCGTGCGATGCAGATAAGGCTGTTCTTCTACAGGGAAAACACTGATTATAGAGCTTTTGAGTTATACATTTGCTTTGAAGCTCGCGCACTGATACGGAACACGGAAGTCGTTTATAAAACACGACTTGCAAACTGAATTCGCATTTTCAAGAGCTTGAAGGTAGTATACCGATCTATTACAGAACAATAACATTTAACAGACCCTCAAGTAATGATACACCGTTAATCAATAAGGCCTAGAAAACGCAACAGATAAGAAATCATCGTTTGGATACTTTCAACTGTCTGCGAAATAAAAAAAAGTCAAAAAAACACTGTCGCCGTATGCGACACACTGTGCTAATAAGGCAGGAAAATTCTACGATGGATAAATGTGACCCAAATGGTCACAGAGTGTAACAAGCCTTTTGATTGCTATAATGACCTGCACCAGATGAGACGATTGCGAGGTAGATCGGTCCCCACTGCATTTGAAGGACATGCGAAGAATGGATGCATGTTCACTAGCGGCGTACCCAGTGATATTGTTGGCCTCCATTACGCTCTGCAATAGGTTCTTCACGGTCAGCCTTGTTCCGCTACATTTCTAACAAAGACAACTAAGCAATAAATAAGAGTATTCAATCATGTTTCTGTGAAATTCGCGAGCTTGAGCTCATCACACGATCTAGTGGCGTCTGATGGCACTGTCTCTAAGACGGGTATTGCCGTTGTAATTTATTCTCGCGATAGATATTACAGTCAGTTTACCACGAGTCTTTCGTTTGTTGGGCATTTAACATTTAATTTTCTTCAAATGGGTAAAATGACTGTAAGCACTGTGCGACTTAACATCTGAGGTCATCAGTCCCCTAGACTTAGAACTACTTAAACCTAACTAACCTAAGGACACCACACACTGAAACGTCTCCTTGGAAAAATTATAATGACTGTACTTAAACTGACACACAATATTTTTTTAGCGCAACGCAATCTGACTTTCAGAAATCCCTACAAAAGAATGGCTCTGACTAACATTAACCTATACCTTTCACAAATCACTTACCTCACAAAAATCTTCGTTACTCAAGCTACTGCAATACAGCGAGCGCCACTACTGTCAGCTTAATAAAAGATTCAAACTACTGAAGGCACCAACTACTGATAGGCATAGTTAGCAAATGAAAGATGTGGATAGAGAAGAAACAATGTATTTACCTTAATAGTGATCAAACGTCATAATATATATAGCACTTCATGACATCCAGTCTTACAAATTTCAAAACTCCGCCATTTCTCTCCCCACATCCACCACTGCTGGCGGCTCACCTCCAACTGCGCAACGCTACGTGCTGTTAACATCCAGCTGCCCAACACTACAATGGCAGACAACAATGCAAACTAGCCACAGACTGCACACAGCACAGCCAGTGATTTTCATACAGAGCGCTACGTAACGTTGCCAATAAGAAAACATAAACAGCCTACTTACATAGCCCCCGTGCTCCCCACAAAAAATTTTACAAATTGTTTTGGGCAGTGGCCAATAATGATTTGATAAAATTTTTCATAATTACAATAACAAAGAAATCAAATGCACACACTTATTGATACAATGTTGGTCAAAAGCTAAAATTTTCTCACAGTCCATAAAGACAGTCCTGATCATCCATCACAGTAAAATTGCAGTGTTTTTCTCAAAGTCTGAGCAATAAAAGAAAATGCACACGGAAGTAGTGGATTTCCATGCAGTCTTGAAGAAGCAGTGTTGTCCTTCCAACGGAAAGACAGTGCTGACTCTTGATATGCAGAGAGGTAATGGGCCACAACAGAGCAAACCCACAACAGAGTCATTCGAAGGTTTGAAGAATATTGGTATTGGCGGGCCACCAGAGGTGCAGATCCAGTGCAGTTCTTGTAGAGATAATGGTACTGGTGGGCCATCAAAGATGCAGACCCACTGTAGTCCTTGTAGAGACGGCCAGCAGCCATGTATTGCGACTGTGCAGGTGCACAATCACCATTGAAGAGTCTTGCAGATAATATAGCAAGTCCATAACCACCACTCGTACACTCACAAAGTTTAGGAATTGTCCTTAGAACCAGCAATACTGTTATCCAGTCCCTTGCTGAATTATTAACACATGTACAAACACTAACAGTCCCTACTTCTCACATATTGTCCATATACTATGACCAACAGAAACGTGTGCAGTGAAATGGAAAACTTAAACAGCCTACTTACAACACATCCATGCCCGAGGCAGGATTCGAACCTGCGACCGTAGCAGCAGCGCGGTTCCAGACTACGCCTAGAACCACTCGGCCACTAGTTTTCTTCACTATTTCTCCTGAACATTGAAATCTGAAGTAAAACGTCCAAACACTTTCAATTAAATCGTTCAAGTACCTTCCGAGGTGTTCGGTAACAACTTTTTCCTTTACGTATTTTATATGTACACTTATATATCATGTATATTAGAAAATGCTCTGCAGTGTCAAAGAAACTGGTATAGGCATTCGTATTCAAATACAGAGATTTGTAAACAGGCAGAATACGGCACAAGTGTCTGGCGCAGTTGTTAGATCGGTTACTGCTGCCACAATGGCAAATCATCAAGATTTAAGCGAGTTGAGCGTGGTATTACGGTCGGCGCACGAGCGATGGGACACAGCATCTCCGAGGTAACGATGAAGTGGGGATTTTTCCGTATGACCGTTTCACGAGTGTACCGCGAAAGTCAGGAATCCGGTAAAACATCAAATCTTCGACCACGCTGAGGGCCGGAAAACCTGCAATAACGGAACCAAAGATGACTGAAGAGAATCGGTCAAGGTGACAGAAGTGCAACCCTTCCTCAAATTACTGCAGATTGGAATGCTGGACCATGAAACATTGTCAGCGTGCGAACCATTCAACCAAACATCATCGATATGGTCTTTTGGAGCCGAAGACCCATTCGTGTACCCTAGCTGACTGCACGACACAAAGCTTTACGCCTCGCTTGTGCCCGTCAACACCGACGTTGGACTGTTGATGACCGGAAACATGTTGCTCGGTCGGACGAGTCTCGTTTCAAATTGTATCTAGTGGATGGACGTGTGCGGGTATGGAGACAACCTCATGAATCTATGGGCCCTGCATGTCAGCAAGGTAGTTTTCAAGCTGGTGCAAGCTCTGTAATGATGTGGAGCGTGTGCATCTCGAATGATACGGGTCCCCTGATACGTCTAGATACCCTCTGACAGGTGACACGTACTTAAGTATCCTGTCCGATCACCTGCATCCGTTCAAGTCCATTGTGCATTCCGACGTATTTACGCAATTCCAGCGGCACAATGCGACACCCCACATTTCCGTAATTGCTACAGAATGGCTCCATGAACATTCGTATGAGTTTAAACACTTCTCCTGGCCACCGAAATCGCCAGTAATTAACATTACTGACCATATTTTGGATGCCTTGCAAGGTGCTGTTCAGAAGAGTCTCCACCTCCTCCAATTCTTATGGATTTATGGACAGCCCTGCAGGATACATGATGATTCAGAGACTAGTCGAGTCCATACCACATGGTACTGCGGCACTTCCGCGTGCTCGCGGGGGCCCTATATGATATGAGGCAGGTTTACCAAAAAAAAAAAAAAATTGTTCCAATGTGTGTGAAATCATAACTGCTAAGGTTATCAGTCCCTAAGCTTACACACTACTTAACCTAAATTATCCTAGAGACAAAGACACACACCCATGCCCGTGGGAGGACTCGAACCTCCGCCAGGACCAGCCGCACAGTCAGGTTTACCAGTTGCTTTGTCTCTCCAGTGTATATAGCTCATGTCCGCCCAAATTTTCACTTGAGGATCGTGTAGAAATTTGAGGTAAATCGGCCAAGAACCTGTAGACATTTTTGGTAACAACCTTTCCCCTTTATACAGGGTGTCCCAGCTATCTTGTCCACCCAAAATATCTCTGGAACAATAACAGCTATTGGAAAACAACTTTCACCGGTATCAATGTAGGGCTGGGGCCCATGAATGTACATATTTGGAAACATTCTAAAACGAAAGAAAATGTGTTTTTTAACTCTTCTTGTGTCTAATTCGTACTTTCTCGGGTATCATTTGCACTGGCGCCGTGAGAGTCAAATATCATGGGATTATTCGAGCAGGCTGGGTACTGTATCGACCGGAGTGGCGTATCGGGAAATCGTGGCCGTTCAAACGCCAGTACCGTTTGCCCAGCCCTACTAACGTGACTTCTTTTATCGATGCTAAAGCCAGTGAAACTGCTTGTTATACAAGGAAAACTCTCACTCTGCTTGATCATGTCAGGTACATACGAGGCCGGTCTGATTATTCTGGTAAAAAAGAATAAAAGTTTGTTTTGTAAACCACTCGCTTTACTCCACGACATAGTCTTCTCTGCAAGACATGCACTTGGCCCAGTAAATCCTCAAGTTTTTTCGCCCCATCGAAAAAGTAGGTTCTGCCAAACACTGCTAAATACTCGTTGACCATAACTATCACTTCCTCATCTGATGAAAATTTCTTCCCAGCAAGCCAAAGTTTCAAGTTACGGAACAAGAAGAAGTGACTTGGGAGTAATTCTGGTGAATAGGATGGATGACGAACCAATTAAAAGCCCAGTTCATGCACTTTCACCATTGTTATCGATGATTTGTAGAATGGTGCATTATATTGGTGAAAGAGCATTTTTTTGCGTGGCAACGTTGATATTTTTTCAGCCAACGAAGGCTTCAGGTGATACAACAATGAAGCAGAATATGGTAAAGTTACCCTTCTGTTTTCCAAGTCATCTATGAGGATTATTCCTTGGGATTCCCAAAATACAGTGGCCATCACCTTGGCAGCTGATAAAATAGTCTTTGTCTTGTTCGGTGCACTTTCGCCAGACTTTGTCAGTTTTTTTCAGTGCCATTTTGAATTTTGTGTGTAATGATGGATCCAGGTTTCATCAACGGTCACAAATCCGCCCAAAATGTCTTGCCGAATTCGGTTCAAAGTCACGAGACATTGTGCTGAAATGTCCTATCGAATGTGCTTCTCGTAGTTTGCGAGCAGTCGCGGCACCCACCTCGCACGCAGCTTCTTGATAGCCAATTCTCCATGCATGACATTACACACTCGCTCAGCCGAGACGCTTACAATCTCAGCAGCCCCACGAATTTTTATTTTGCGGCCTTGCATTGCCATACTAAGGATTCTGTCAGTGGTCATCAATGTAGTGACTTCAACTGCGTGGCGGAGTCGCGCTTCGTCTTAGGTGCTTGTCCGTCCACATTTAAAGTCCTTAATCCAATGCAGGATGGTCTTCAATCATGGTGCAGAGTCCGCTTAAACTTAATCCAGTTCTATTTTAGATTTGTGTTGCAGTCCAACCCTTCAAATTAAAATGTTCAATAGCATTACGAAACTCGGTTTTCTGCATTTTCAATGGTAGTCGAGACACTGACCAGTTGAGACAACTGTCAACAATGAACTTCACGCTGAACGTTGTTGAAAGTCGTTATACGAATTTCGAAATACTCGAATTTCAAAACCATGAAGAATCAACAAATGGTTCAAATGGCTCTGAACACTATGGGACTTAACTTCTGAGGTCATCAGTCCCCAAGAACTTAGAACTTCTTAAACCTAACTAACCTAATGACATCACACACATCCATGCCCGAGGTAGGATTCGAACCTGCGTCCGTAGCGGTCGCGCGTTCCAGACTGTAGCGTCTAGAACCGCTCGGCCACTCCGGCCGGAGAAGAATCAACAAAAATGTTCCATTCTTTCATGGAAATTTACGACTTACGAAACCACACTCGTATACATGTGCAATGTATTAAAATTGATAATAATATTAACATATAACATAAAAATCTAATTATACACTGTGACTGAGTCAGCCTCACATCATTCACTAGCTACATGTGTTAGCCGCGCGGTCTATGGGCGCCTTGCCATGATTCGCGCGACTCACCCCGTCGGAGGTTCGAGTCCTCCCTCGGGCATGGGTGTGTTTGTTGTCGTTAGCGTAAGTTACGTTAAGTTACATTAAGTAGTGTGTAAGCCTAGGGACCGATAACCTCAGCAGTTTCGTTAGATAGGAAATTACCACAAAAAAAAAAAAAAATCATTCAGTATCTCCCCTTTCTCACAGTTGAACGGTCACTTGGTTTACTGAGCCGCAACTAATGTCACTGTTAACCAAAGCGAAAGCCAGAGTACGCAAGAGAAATGGAAAACTGTTTCGGAAACATGGAAGGCTCTCTCTTTTTCTCCTAACGTATGCCTCACACAGTATATATGCGCCTTATATTAAAACCAGTACTTACGCTAATAATATAAAAATGTACTAATCGGAAATCAGCCTCTCATTGCAGGAATCTTTCAGTGTTTGATCTTCAAATGGTGAGTGAGACTAACAGAGTAGCATCAAAAAGAAAGTTAGGCTCTCAAGTTTGCAGATCTCTTCCGTGCATGTAACAGATCCTGTAGTTAACGATGTTATAGCTAGAAACAAATGTGAGTGGAACGGGCGAATTACATAAAAACTTTTACTAGTCTTTTGTCCTATTCTGCTCTGGACATGCATTATAAAAGAACACGTGAAATTATGCGACCAAAGTAAGGTAACTCAAACATTATCAAAATAATGCTGTGTCTAAGTAGGAAATTAGTTTCGTTGCGACGTAAGAGATAACTTCCTGTAGTCAATATTTCATTGCTGTAGGGCTTCTGCTACAGTTCGTTATCTCCCGCGGAAGGTATTTACATTCGCTGGTGATATTTTCCAATACGGCTGTGTACATGTTGGTGATTACCAACCTGCGCTGCGGTTCCAACTTCTGAGCATGTTATCGTTTTTCCGGCGGTGAATGAATAGGCAGAGATGAATGGGCTGTTTACATATTGTGATTTGGATGCGTGAAGGAAGCATCCGGCTGTATTGTTGAGGCAGCAATTGCAGACGGCCGCTCTAGAAGTAATTTCCGAGCTACCTGCTCGACGGGCGGTTGCTTGCGGAGTACCGAGAAGCGGCTGCCACGTCTCAGATCAGCGGGCGTACGGCTACGAAGTGGAGCGGCAGGTGACTTCATCTGTGTAAGTACAATACGAACTCTCGTCTGTAGGGCTGGAGAAAAACTGCATGGTTTCGCGTGCAACCGTATGTTCAGCGCGAGACGTTATTATCCTGGTGAGTTTACTATTAAATTACTGATAAGCCGCTCCAATTGCTTTTTAGAACTTTACTAAGTTCACACGACCGGTTTCTGTCTTTACATTAGACCATTATCAAGTGTATCTGAAAGTGCCAAACGTTAATTCATTGGCACAGAGATATTTTTGCTTTTTATGATAGGATATGAGAGCTATTCTTATACAGGATGAGCATTAGTTAAACTGACAAACTGCAGGAACGGAGTCCTGACTAGAAATGGAGGAAAAAAGGTCCGGAAATGGATCGGTGTCACTGTGGATGGCGCTGACGAATGCGATGTAGAAGCGCGCTTCCGCCACGCAGTTGAAGCCACAACATTGGGGACTGCGGGCTTTCAAAATAACTAAAAAGCACCCTCCGACTCAACGTTGCAACATTAAAAGTTTTTGGCGACTCCATAGCGTGTTGTGTACACAATGACCAAATATTGGATAGAATTGGAAGGAAAATCAGCATCGGCCGTATTTTGTTGTTTTATTGTCAGCAAAATCGATTTTCGGTCACTTAGTGACCATCCTCAGTGCTGTAATATACAATTAAAATTGGCAGGCACTGGTATGAAGCTACAACCACAAGCATAAAGCGATCACATAAACTAGCAAGTTTATGTGATCGCTCTAAGCTTGTGGTTATAGCTTGATACCAGTGCCTACCAATTTTAATTGTATATTACAGCACTGAGGATGGTCACTAAGTGACCGAAAATCGATTTTTGCTGACAATAAAACATCAAAATACGGCCGATGCTAATTTTCCTTCCAATTAAAAGTTTTTGTCTGGTTTCCAAAAAATGGTTCAAATTGATCTGAGCACTATGGGACTTAACTGCTGAGGTCATCAATCCCCCAGTACTTAGAACTACTTAAACCTAACTAACCTAAGGACATCACACACATCCACGCCCGAGGCAGGATTCGAACCTGCGATCGTAGTGGTCGCGCGGCTCCAGACTGTAGCGCCTAGTACCGCTCGGTCACACCGACCGGCTGTCTGGTTTCGTTGTCTAGGGGCTGGGATACGTAGTTGCCGCATTACGAGCCGAATACTGCTGAGTCTACAGTATATAATATGAATAGACACATGAATCGAATGGTTGAAGGTTCCTATCACTCGGCAATTGCGAATTAATCTAGAAATTTATAAATGAAAGATTGCAATTAAATAAAATCTGCAGGTACTATTTTAACGACTTTAAATGATGAGTACGATACTAGAAGTACTTTTGAGAATGCGGTATATTCCTGCAAAACACTTATTGGTGTCGATGGTCCAGCAATTCGATAAAATATGAGTTGTATAACAGGGAAACAATAGATTCCTACTGCAAGTAATTAATTATGAACAACAACATAGTTCGCGAGATATTCACTTCTAAACGCACACTACGTCTTCATTATAGAAGCCACGGAAATCACACAAGAGCACAGGTCGGCACTCCGAAACATTTCCAACTCTTGCGATCACGCGCAAACCCGCGACCGTGCGTCCGCCGCGCCGTCCAGCACTTTCCGTGTCGTGTCCCGTTCTATCCAGCACTCCTCGTGTCCAGTGCCGTACTCCCCGGACTACCCCTGTGTCCTCTCCGGAAACTCGCTTCCATCCAGTCTCCCCATTCACGAGCGTTGTGATTGGCTAGAGCGCTCGCGCCATGTCTTCATGCCAACGCAGTCACAGAAACATAACGAAACTTAAGCGAAATACTGGATTTACATTTAAATACTTGTAATTAAATAAATATTCCTACCGCTGGACCATAAACACGCTCTAAAACACATTATTAAACACATAAACAATTAAATAAACATATATCAAAAGAAAAGAAGCAAAAGGTAGGCCAGGAGCCTAATGTCCCTGTGTTTTCTAAAACACAGTAAATATTTAACCAATTTCTTCATGAACAAGATATATCGGGTATACCAAAGACATATATGAATAAATATATTTATAAGCATGCTGCTACCGTTTTATCTTTTAACTGTGGAGTACTTATGGCCTGACGCGATCGATGGTAATCGGCCACTTTGATCTCCAATAACTCATGTACTCTTCAAGTTACATGCCTGTAATTCATACCAATTTAGCTTTACACTAATAGCTTTCTAAAGACACGGCAATCTACACAATCGGATGAAGCGTTTATGTTTTGGAAATTCATTGCTGGGTGTTACTTGTATAATTTACCGTCTGATAATAAACTTTAAACTAATAAAGATATTGAAAATTTGATTACACCATCAGAATCGTCGTGCAAATAATAGTAATGTACATCTTTCTTTTCGAGATATCATGATTCATCTGGCTACTATCAATTTCTATACGAACTGTGAAATGTTTGCCATTAAGGTTTCACGAAGTCCGCCATCTTTGGCGCTCCCCCATAGACATCTCCTTCATTGTCACAAAGCTCCGTCCACGTCACAGCGGAATTCCCAGCCACGCGGCTGGACCATGCGCTGGGGCTACCCCTCTCGTCCGGCTAATACACTCCTGGAAATGGAAAAAAGAACACATTGACACCGGTGTGTGAGACCCACCATACTTGCTCCGGACACTACGAGAGGGCTGTACAAGCAATGATCACACGCACGGCACAGCGGACACACCAGGAACCGCGGTGTTGGCCGTCGAATGGCGCTAGCTGCGCAGCATTTGTGCACCGCCGCCGTCAGTGTCAGCCAGTTTGCCGTGGCATACGGAGCTCCATCGCAATCTTTAACACTGGTAGCATGCCGCGACAGCGTGGACGTGAACCGTATGTGCAGTTGACGGACTTTGAGCGAGGGCGTATAGTGGGCATGCGGGAGGCCGGGTGGACGTACCGCCGAATTGCTCAACACGTGGGGCGTGAGGTCTCCACAGTACATCGATGTTGTCGCCAGTGGTCGTCGGAAGGTGCACGTGCCCGTCGACCTGGGACCGGACCGCAGCGACGCAAGGATGCACGCCAAGACCGTAGGATCCTACGCAGTGCCGTAGGGGACCGCACCGCTACTTCCCAGCAAATTAGGGACACTGTTGCTCCTGGGGTATCGGCGAGGACCATTAGCAACCGTCTCCATGAAGCTGGGCTACGGTCCCGCACACCGTTAGGCCGTCTTCCGCTCACGCCCCAACATCGTGCAGCCCGCCTCCAGTGGTGTCGCGACAGGCGTGAATGGAGGGACGAATGGAGACGTGTCGTCTTCAGCGATGAGAGTCGCTTCTGCCTTGGTGCCAATGATGGTCGTATGCGTGTTTGGCGCCGTGCAGGTGAGCGCCACAATCAGGACTGCATACGACCGAGGCACACAGGGCCAACACCCGGCATCATGGTGTGGGGAGCGATCTCCTACACTGGCCGTACACCACTGGTGATCGTCGAGGGGACACTGAATAGTGCACGGTACATCCAAACCGTCATCGAACCCATCGTTCTACCATTCCTAGACTGGCAAGGGAACTTGCTGTTCCAACAGGACAATGCACGTCCGCATGTATCCAGTGCCACCCAACGTGCTCTAGAAGGTGTAAGTCAACTACCCTGGCCAGCAAGATCTCCGGATCTGTCCCCCATTGAGCATGTTTGGGACTGGATGAAGCGTCGTCTCACGCGGTCTGCACGTCCAGCACGAACGCTGGTCCAACTGAGGCGCCAGGTGGAAATGGCATGGCAAGCCGTTCCACAGGACTACATCCAGCATCTCTACGATCGTCTCCATGGGAGAATAGCAGCCTGCATTGCTGCGAAAGGTGGATATACACTGTACTAGTGCCGACATTGTGCATGCTCTGTTGCCTGTGTCTATGTGCCTGTGGTTCTGTCAGTGTGATCATGTGATGTATCTTACCCCAGGAATGTGTCAATAAAGTTTCCCCTTCCTGGGACAATGAATTCACGGTGTTCTTATTTCAATTTCCAGGAGTGTATTTGCCACCGTATGTTTACTGCCGGGCTCTGGCTTGACGAACGTCCTGTGCGGCCCCCCCCCCCCCCCCCGCCCCCCCCAATTCCGGACATATAATATTTCCAGGGTGCCACATCTCGCCCGTTACCTGACAAGACCACTGACAAAATCCACAATATGGCGATGCAAGGCCGCCAAATAAAAATTCGTGGGTCTGCTGAGCGAGTGTGTAATACTCTGCATGGAGAATTGGCTATCAGGAAGCTGCGTGCGGGGTGGGTGCCGCGACTGCTCAGAGACGACGAGATCATCGGACAAAATATTTCAACACAGTGTCTGGTGACTTAATGAGAGTTCCTCTGACCATGTGTCGTGTGTTCCTTGTGTGCTGCAGGCTGTGCGCCTGATTCAGCCTAAGCAGTAGAACGGTCCGATATTCGTGTTGGGGACAAGCAGAGATGATGTCTTTGTACGGGCAAGCAGAAGAAAACGGCCGAAAGGCTTCGCTGCTATACAGAAACAGGTACCCTACTATACCAACCACATCAAACAGCATTTCGAGCCCTCTTTCATCGTTTGTGTCATTGTGTGTCTTTTCAGACGGACGAATGTCCAAGGAGGCGACAGACTTTGCGTACAGCAGATTGGGAAGCCATGGGACTGCACGATACTGAGACGAACCATATTACAAGCTCCAAACAAGTGGCCCACCAACATGACTCACAACGGAAGACCTCGTCTCTCCGCCACTGGCCTCTCAGCAAGGCTCAGCTCCCCACTGTCGTAATTTCGAAAATGAATCATATTCCGATACCACGGAATATTCTTCCGAATGCCGACCAACCATATTTTAGTCTTTTGCCGTCCAACGCTGAAAGTTCGCGATTTAAAGCCTATACTCGTACAATGGTACGCTTCTGAGTAAAAATCCTTGGAAGTAACCCAGCCAGCATGGTTTCCGAGGTGCCGCTTCTTCGTTCCCGTCACCTGTGTCTATGATTTTTGTAATTTCCGAAGTATAATCCTTCCAGTTTGGCCACACACACCGGCCAGTCGCGACTCTGCTGCGCTCCAGTGCATAGGTGCAACGACGTCTGTCTTCCTACTTCCTGTGTTTATGCAGGAACAACACCTGTGTGGGCCTTCCACCCAGGGCTTGAGTTCCGTGTGGCATTTCATTTCTACTGTCGTTCCGACCTCTACTAGTGTGATAATAAAGACACTCCACCACCTTTCATGTAATAAGCGTTAACAATTATTTACAAGGCGTACGTGACAATTCAGTCTCCTTTAAATATTCATACATACAATGTACTACCTATCAAATAATACCTTATATGGTTGTAGATCACGGCAAAGTATGTGGATGAGTCCTTGTAAGGTGCGAAATTATAGCCACCTCACAATGCTGGAAAATAAATTTTTATCATTTGCCCAATAACATAAATTGTCTGTCGGGTAGCGATTCAGGTTTTAAAACTGCCCTAAAAGCATGACACCGGGACAACTCCATAGCATTTACGAATATAAACTTAAAAATTGGTAGCCTATAACTAAAATGTGTCCCCCCCATGAACCATGGACCTTGCCGTTGGTGGGGAGGCTTGCATGCCTCAGCGATACAGATAGCCGAACCGTAGGTGCAACCACAACGGAGGGGTATCTGTTGAGAGGCCAGACAAACGTGTGGTTCCTGAAGAGGGGCAGCAGCCTTTTCAGTAGTTGCAAGGGCAACAGTCTGGATGACTGACTGATCTGGCCTTGTAACAATAACCGAAACGGCCTTGCCGTGCCGGTACTGCGAACGGCTGAAAGCAAGAGGAAACTACAGCCGTAATTTTTCCCGAGGGCATGCAGCTTTACTGTATGATTACATGATGATGGCGTCCTCTTGGGTAAAATATTCCGGAGGTAAAATAGTCCCCCATTCGGATCTCCGGGCGGGGACTACTCAAGAGGATGTCGTTATCAGGAGAAAGAAAACTGGCGTTCTACGGATCGGAGCGTGGAATGTCAGATCCCTTAATCGGGCAGGTAGGTTAGAAAATTTAAAAAGGGAAATGGATAGGTTGAAGGTAGATATTGTGGGAATTAGTGAAGTTCGGTGGCAGGAGGAACAAGACTTCTGGTCAGGTGACTACAGGGTTATAAACACAAAATCAAATAGGGGTAATGCAGGAGTAGGTTTAATAATGAATAGGAAAATAGGAATGCGGGTAAGCTACTACAAACAGCATAGTGAACGCATTATTGTGGCCAAGATAGATACGAAGCCCACACCTACTACAGTAGTACAAGTTTATATGCCAACTAGCTCTGCAGATGACGAAGACATTGAAGAAATGTATGATGAAATAAAAGAAATTATTCAGATTGTGAAAGGAGACGAAAATTTAATAGTCATGGGTGACTGGAATTCGAGTGTAGGAAAAGGGAGAGAAGGAAACATAGTAGGTGAATATGGATTGGGGGACAGAAATGAAAGAGGAAGCCGCCTGGTCGAATTTTGCACAGAGCACGACATAATCATAACTAACACTTGGTTTAAGAATCATGAAAGAAGGTTGTATACATGGAAGAACCCTGGAGATACTAAAAGGTATCAGATAGATTATATAATGGTAAGACAAAGATTTAGGAACCAAGTTTTAAATTGTAAGACATTTCCAGGGGCAGATGTGGACTCTGACCACAATCTATTGGTTATGACCTGTAGATTAAAACTGAAGAAACCGCAAAAAGGTGGGAATTTAAGGAGATGGGACCTGGATAAACTGAAAGAACCAGAGGTTGTACAGAGATTCAGGGTGAGCATAAGGGAGCAATTGACAGGAATGGGGGAAATAAATACAGTAGAAGAAGAATGGGTAGCTTTGAGGGATGAAGTAGTGAAGGCAGCAGAGGATCAAGTAGGTAATAAGACGAGGGCTAGTAGAAATCCTTGGGTAACAGAAGAAATATTGAATTTAATTGATGAAAGGAGAAAATATAAAAATGCAGTAAGTGAAACAGGCAAAAAGGAATACAAACGTCTCAAAAATGAGATCGACAGGAAGTGCAAAATGGCTAAGCAGGGATGGCTAGAGGACAAATGTAAGGATGTAGAGGCCTATCTCACTAGGGGTAAGATAGATACCGCCTACAGGAAAATTAAAGAGACCTTTCGAGATAAGAGAACGACTTGTATGAATATCAAGAGCTCAGATGGAAACCCAGTTCTAAGCAAAGAAGGGAAAGCAGAATGGTGGAAGGAGTATATAGAGGGTCTATACAAGGGCGATGTACTTGAAGACAATATTATGGAAATGGAAGAGGATGTAGATGAAGATGAAATGGGAGATATGATACTGCGTGAAGAGTTTGACAGAGCACTGAAAGACCTGAGTCGAAACAAAGCCCCCGGAGTAGACAATATTCCATTGGAACTACTGACGGCCGTGGGAGAGCCAGTCCTGACAAAACTCTACCATCTGGTGAGGAAGATGTATGAGACAGGCGAAATACCCTCAGACTTCAAGAAGAATATAATAATTCCAATCCCAAAGAAAGCAGGTGTTGACAGATGTGAAAATTACCGAACTATCAGCTTAATAAGTCACAGCTGCAAAATACTAACACGAATTCTTTACAGACGAATGGAAAAACTAGTAGAAGCCAACCTCGGGGAAGATCAGTTTGGATTCCGTAGAAACACTGGAACACGTGAGGCAATACTGACCTTACGACTTATCTTAGAAGAAAGATTAAGGAAAGGCAAACCTACGTTTCTAGCATTTGTAGACTTAGAGAAAGCTTTTGACAATGTTGACTGGAATACTCTCTTTCAAATTCTAAAGGTGGCAGGGGTAAAATACAGGGAGCGAAAGGCTATTTACAATTTGTACAGAAACCAGATGGCAGTTATAAGAGTCGAGGGACATGAAAGGGAAGCAGTGGTTGGGAAGGGAGTAAGACAGGGTTGTAGCCTCTCCCCGATGTTGTTCAATCTCTATATTGAGCAAGCAGTAAAGGAAACAAAAGAAAAATTCGGAGTAGGTAAAAAAAGTCATGGAGAAGATATAAAAACTTTGAGGTTCGCCGATGACATTGTAATTTTGTCCGAGACAGCAAAGGACTTGGAAGAGCAGTTGAATGGAATGGACAGTGTCTTGAAAGGAGGATATAAGATGAACATCAACAAAAGCAAAACAAGGATAATGGAATGTAGCCTAATTAAGTCGTGTGATGCTGAGGGAATTAGATTAGGAAATGAGGCACTTAAAGTAGTAAAACAGTTTTGCTATTTGGGGAGCAAAATAACTGATAATGGTCGAAGTAGAGAGGATATAAAATGTAGGCTGGCAATGGCAAGGAAAGCGTTTCTGAAGAAGAGAAATTTGTTAACATCCAGTATTGATTTAAGTGTCAGGAAGTCATTTCTGAAAGTATTCGTATGGAGTGTAGCCATGTATGGAAGTGAAACATGGACGATAAATAGTTTGGACAAGAAGAGAATAGAAGCTTTCGAAATGTGGTGCTACAGAAGAATGCTGAAGATTAGATGGGTAGATCACATAACTAATGAGGAAGTATTGAATAGGATTGGGGAGAAGAGAAGTTTGTGGCACAACTTGACCAGAAGAAGGGATCGGTTGGTAGGACATGTTCTGAGGCATCAAGGGATCACCAATTTAGTATTGGAGGGCAGCGTGGAGGGTAAAAATCGTAGAGGGAGACCAAGAGATGAATACACTAAGCAGATTCAGAAGGATGTAGGTTGCAGTAGGTACTGGGAGATGAAAAAGCTTGCACAGGATAGAGTAGCATGGAGAGCTGCATCAAACCAGTCTCAGGACTGAAGACCACAACAACAACAACAACTAAAATGTGTTATTGCTGACATTTCTTTGATCGATATTAGGCCGTGGCCAACGCATACTTCGTTGCCTCGCGTTTCCAATGCTGGAGATATCATCAGGGGCTTTAATGACTTTAACATCATTTACAGTCTCTAACAAGTTCAGCAAGCCGTACTGTTGTAAACAGAAAACTGTAATATACTGGGTGGTGGAAAGCAACTCGATAATGAGCTCACATCAGCGTAGAGGAAGTCGAACCCAGTAAAATTTTCCACATAGCCATGGGTCATAAACGCAACGTTGTGGAGTCATGACCGTAGAACGGCAACCATTCGGCGATGAAGGCGCAGAAATGTGTGAAATCAAACGAACTTACCCCAGCTAATATCTGTAATGCTCAATATCACAATTATTAACTAAATTAGCTGAAACTAATGGATTCAGCTAATCACTCAAAGCTAGGTTAACTCTGAATTTAATTTGTTAAGATAATGAAATTTACTGCAGTGTTTCGCACTAGCAGTCTACATGTGAAACTGTAAGTTAAAATGTTATGAATAATAAAAACCAAAGACCAAAATTTACAATTTTTCTAATGTCCAGATAGCATGAACGAACTTTTATTGTAATGGTTACAGTAGGTGATTAAGCGAGAACTAAGGTAATGGTAAAAAAAAGGAACAGGCATTAAATTTCAAACAGTCTTTTTTTCTGAATTTATGTTTTATAATAAAAGCACGAAATTTACAATTTTTCTAATGTCCAGATAGCATGAACGAGCTTTCATTGCAATGGCTACAGTAGGTGATTAAGCGCGAACCAAAGCAATGGTAAAAAAAAGGAACAGGCATTAAATTTCAAACAGTCTTGTTTCCTGAAATTATGTTTTATATTAAATGCACGAAATTCCTACCTCCAACATCGCTATATAGTTGACATCATCGAAGAAAAGTTTGAACCACGACTCGAAAGTTCGTGGAATTGTTGCAAAAGACTGCGGTTGTGTAAACATGTTCCTGCTTCCGAGATTAACTGTTATAGCCGTGATCCACAACTGTGCATTCGCGGCCTCTGATTATCTGGAAAACTTGGCTCCATTCGACACCTCCTACCCTGTTCTGATCTTATTACCAGTTTTGTGTTCCCCACCTTGAAACGTAAGAATCATAGAAATTTGTTTGAGTCACGGTGTAGTTATAATATCTTTGCCTGTACGGATCCTCCACACGAGTGACACCCGCTAACGTCAGCTACCACAATGACATTGAGGCGCGCATTCAAAACAATCGCGAGAGTGATGCTAAGCCAAGTGAATGCATCTTGAGGCCCAGGGTGAGGTTTAATCAGTGGCAACGAAGGAGATGTCAGCATTCATCACCAGAGGCAGCGAGCTGCAAAACAGAACAATTGCCGAGTAAGCGCTCTTGCTCTCTGGAGCGGGCCCCTGCCTCCAGCGGCAGTGCGTAGCGCAATGACGGCGGGGGAGGAATAAAAACGCGTTCCTAAGAAAGCACGCTGTGTACGGAGGGGTGCGCTGTCCAGTCACAATATCTGCAAGCCACTAATCCGAAAGGACCAATTACTCAAACCCCCTTAAGGCTTTTTTCTGGGTGCAGGAGAGCGCTTTTCTTAGCTAGCAAGAATTCTCCCCGCGGCGTTGGGGTGTAGCCGTGACGTATACTGATGCAGACACGGTGATGGCACACTAGCAGGGGTTAATCTTCCGGCTCTCTACGTGATTGCTTGTTCCTTACCTCGGAAGAATACGGGAGGATGCAGATGCAGCGGAGAATGTGCGAGCAATGTTCGAGGGTATAAAGGAGGAGGGAGTGCAAAAGAAAAAAAAAAGAAAAAAGATCGGTTTGGGTACGGCGGGACAAGGCCGTTGTGTGCTGGTAGCTGCGGGGCGTCGCAGATAAGGGAGGAAGGGTGCGCTAGACGGCCGTGAGGGTGCTCGAACCAGGTGGGCGTCTCTGACAATGCGGCCCCGTCGATAAGTAACACGGGTGATGGGTAGGGGGAGGGGGAGGGGAAGGGGGAGGGAAAGAGGGGGGGGGGGGAAGAAAGATGAAAATGCGCGTCGCGGGGGCTGATTTGTGTCGTCGTTAGCGACCGTCTGCTGCCGCCGTGTCAACCATCGCTGTTAGCTCCAGCTGCCACGAGGCGCGCCATTAACGCGCGAGGCAAATTTACTACGTATAGTCCGACACCTGACAAGCCACGACTTACAGACTCCGGTTCACTCATTCACACGTCGTGTCTTATAATGACGAGGAGCGTTTCGGAGCGTACAGTGTCAGGCAGAAGTGGCCACTGCAGGCTGCACTACTGTAGGCTGTGGTTGTAAGGTAGGGGAGATCCCCACAGTACCAGCAACCTTAGCCTTTTCGCTTATAAGATGAGAAATATTTGAAAATTTGGCAATTTAATACAGTAATGTGGCACTTAAACCGATGCCTTATGGTTGTACTTATATCTTTCTTTCTTTCTCGGGGCCTTTGTCCCGCTCCAACGCGGCGTCGGCTTCGTTATTACGGATATGGCAGTGTTAAGGAGGGTAGGACGTCAAACGGGCCGACTTGGAGCAGGAGAGGCATCACAGGACATTTTAATTTCCAGTGTCTATACTTTTACAAATAAATTCATAAAACTTTGTCAGCATCAATAGGAAGGATTCAGGATTCACACTCACTGCAGTGGAAGTTCGAAAACATAACTAAATAATTTTTTTACGTGTGAAATTTCATCAATTTTTCACTTACTAATAGCTACATTTGTTGCTATAGGTACACTTTTCATCATAAGTTAGAGAGATTCTTCGATGAATTTTGCACAGCATACATACCATACTCACAGGTGTATGAAACTCTAGCATTTATTTAATTTATTAAAAATCGAATCTGTTGTATTTTAAACTTCATGTTTAGAAAAAAACACAAATTTCGTAGTTAATTACCTGAATTTTTACCACAGTTTTTAATAGATTTGGAAAATTCTAGACTTTCATACACCTTTAAGTATGGTTTGTATGCTGTGCAAAATTCATCGAACCATCTCTATTACTTATGAATAAAAGTGTACCTATACCAACAAATGCTGCCATTAGTAAGTGAAAAAAATCATGAAATTTCACATGTAAAAAAAATTACTTCGTTATGTTTTCGAACTTCCACTGCTATGAGTGTGAATTCTGAATCCTTCCTGGTCATGCTGTCAAAGTTTTATGAATTTATTTCTAAGAGTATAGACAGTGGAAATTAAAATGTCCTGTGGTGCCTCTCCTGCTCCAAGTCGGCCCATTTGACGTCCTCCCCCCCCTTAATTGCAGATGGTGGCCGGATGCCCTTCCTGACGCTACCCCGAACCCCCCAGGACGGAAGTAGCGTAGTCCAGCTGTCTGCGTCTATCGTAAGTCATGAAATAGTGAGAACGTTTTCAAATGTCTGTGAGTCATGTAACTGAGGCGGAACTTGGGGACCAGCCCGGTATTCACCTACCGGGATGTGGAAAACTGCCTAAAAACCACGTCCATGCCGGCCGGCATACTGGTCCTCGTCGGTAATCCGCTGGGCGGATTCGACCCGGGGCCGGCGCGCCTACACGAGTCCAGGAAGCAGCGCATTACCGCTCTCAGCTACCCTGGCGGATTATGGTTGTACTTGTATGATTTAACTGAAATTTTACAACAGCGACGGGTTATGTAAAAGTAAAAGGAAGCGTTTCTCAGTCAATAAAGGAGTTGTCTTACAGCACCGGCAATATTGATAAGTTATATTATAGAATTAAAGAAAACGATCAAACAAATTATTATATGAACAAATTTCACTAACTTCAAAAACCATTGGTCACTTATTGCAATGATCAGAAATAAAATACAATATAAGTTCTTGTTGTACACAACCATGTGCCCACTCTTTACATATAGTGCAATATATCCATTCTATTTCAAACGATTTACAGCATATTACACATATTGGGCTCTCGTCCCTTGTTAGAGTTTCCCCACCAATTCTTTTGTCTCTTCGTATTTTTTGTATCACTATTTGAACTATTACTTGTTTGTTTCTGTTGCGTGCATCTCACGTTTCTCTACTGAGCGCTTGACACGACTTCAAATCACTTTCTGACTTCCTTTTCTCTGCTTTTTGTCCTTTATTCGATCACCTGAAGTGCTCCTCGGGACATGAAAACACTCAGCTGCCTACCTTACCGTCATTTCCCAGATATTACCTGCCGGCCGGAGTGGCCGTGCGGTTCTAGGCGCTACAGTCTGGAACCGAGCAACCGCTACGGTCGCAGGTTTGAATCCTGCCTCGGGCATGGATGTGTGTGATGTCCTTCGGTTGGTTAGGTTTAATTAGTTCTAAGTTCTAGGCGACTGATGACCTCAGAGGATAAGCCGCATAGTGCTCAGAGTCATTTTGATATTACCTCATTTACTGCCATCATCATACACTCCTGGAAATTGAAATAAGAACACCGTGAATTCATTGTCCCAGGAAGGAGAAACTTTATTGACACATCCCTGGGGTCAGATACATCACATGATCACACTGACAGAACCACAGGCACATAGACACAGGCAACAGAGCATGCACAATGTCGGCACTAGTACAGTGTGTATCCACCTTTCGCAGCAATGCAGGCTGCTATTCTCCCATGGAGACGATCGTAGAGATGCTGGATGTAGTCCTGTGGAACGGCTTGCCATGCCATTTCCACCTGGCGCCTCAGTTGGACTAGCGTTCGTGCTGGACGTGCAGACCGCGTGAGACGACGCTTCATCCAGTCCCAAACATGCTCAATGGGGGACAGATCCGGAGATCTTGCTGGCCAGGGTAGTTGACTTACACCTTCTAGAGCACGTTGGGTGGCACGGGATACATGCGGACGTGCATTGTCCTGTTGGAACAGCAAGTTCCCTTGCCGGTCTAGGAATGGCAGCACGATGGGTTCGATGACGGTTTGGATGTACCGTGCACTATTCAGTGTCCCCTCGGCGATCACCAGTGGTGTACGGCCAGTGTAGGAGATCGCTCCCCACACCATGATGCCGGGTGTTGGCCCTGTGTGCCTCGGTCGTATGCAGTCCTGATTGTGGCGCTCACCTGCACGGCGCCAAACACGCATACGACCATCATTGGCACCAAGGCAGAAGCGACTCTCATCGCCGAAGACGACACGTCTCCATTCGTCCCTCCATTCACGCCTGTCGCGACACCACTGGAGGCGGGCTGCACGATGTTGGGGCGTGAGCGGAAGACGGCCTAACGGTGTGCGGGACCGTAGCCCAGCTTCATGGAGACGGTTGCGAATGGTCCTCGCCGATACCCCAGGAGCAACAGTGTCCCTAATTTGCTGGGAAGTGGCGGTGCGGTCCCCTACGGCACTGCGTAGGATCCTACGTTCTTGGCGTGCATCCGTGCGTCGCTGCGGTCCGGTCCCAGATCGACGGGCACGTGCACCTTCCGCCGACCACTGGCGACAACATCGTTGTACTGTGGAGACCTCACGCCCCACGTGTTGAGCAATTCGGCGGTACGTCCACCCGGCCTCCCGCATGCCCACTATACGCCCTCGCTCAAAGTCCGTCAACTGCACATACGGTTCACGTCCACGCTGTCGCGGCATGCTACCAGTGTTAAAGACTGCGATGGAGCTCCGTATGCCACGGCAAACTGGCTGACACTGACGGCGGCGGTGCACAAATGCTGCGCAGCTAGCGCCATTCGACGGCCAACACCGCGGTTCCTGGTGTGTCCGCTGTGCCGTGCGTGTGATCATTGCTTGTACAGCCGTCTCGCAGTGTCCGGAGCAAGTATGGTGGGTCTGAAACACCGGTGTCAATGTGTTCTTTTTTCCATTTCCAGGAGTGTATTTTCTTCAGTGCCTTTTCCTTTCATTTTTCCGTAATTCCCACCCAGTACACTCTGAAAACTGAAGAGAAAGAGTTATTATTATTTTCCCCTAATGTCCTGACCGGTCGGCACTGGACAACTGGGCAGACGGCACCGTACGACGATCATGCAATAAGAAAGAAGGATACCGATTTTGTTTAGTACACTATGTCTTGAAAGTTTTAAGACTAGGATATTCTTAAACAATACAGTTAAAATAAATGCAAAAATAAATTTAATTACTCACCTCATAAAGATGTACCACAGTCTTGAAAATAACTTCATGCGCTCTCCTCCCACACAAACAACATTATGTGCTCACAAATCACAAACAGCTGAACGCAAGACAAAATACCCGACTACCATGATTCGCATCATGGCGTCTTTCAGCTCACCCTTGTGTGCAATGCCACCTAGTACTTGAAACGAGAACTAGCTATGGTCGGTACTGTAATACGGTCGGTACTATAGGACTCTCCCCTACGCTTTCTCTCCCTCTCCCCTTCGCTCCTCTCCCTCTAATACTTTCAAATGTGTTAGATATTCTATAGTCGACGTAATTGTCCTGAGCGATCCACCAACTGTTTGAATAATTAAGGTAATTTGTTGTGGCTCAGTTCCACGTTTTTAGGGAGAATACACGTTTCGATCACTCTGGATCATCATCAGATCTTCAGTACTTTGATATGTTGTTCTGAGTAGACAAGACAGATTGCAGACGTAACTGATGGGATCGGAAGATGATCTAGTGTGATCGAAATGTGTAATCTAACTATAACTGTGCAAGAGACACCAAACAATAAATGAGAATTATTTTATTCATTAGGTTTCACGCAGTTAATTATGACATGTACGTGTACACTAGGGGTGACAATTATCTTCCAGTGGCATACAAACAGGATATCCCAGGAGGAAGTCAATGTTCGGGAATATGGCAGGAACTAATGTTCGGAGCAAGAATGTCTGATAAACGTGGGCCCTTAAAAGCTTGCCTTAAGAGCTAGATCTTCTTCATCTTCCACACTTTGAACCAAATCTCTTGTAGTGCGAGAGCTTTGCATCCATGTATGCAGAGATGTGGTAGTATGGCCCAAAACAAGGAAAAGCGTCTAGCAAACATGGGCGCTAAGCTGTATATCTTAAGAGCTGTGAGTACTTGTTCATCTTTACTACTGCGAAATATATCTGTTCTACAGAGCTCGTAGCTCTTGAGACAAGCTCATGCACTTTAGAGCACGTTTTTATTAGACCTTTTTTGCATCGAATCTATTGTACCATCGAATATCGACCATTCCTCCACAGACGTCCTGTAAGTACGGGTGTCTCTATTAAGAGTCATCACGCGCATCGTCTCTGACGTCTCAGCATATATTCGCGGTATCGTTTTCGTCTTATGTTGGCTGGAGTCAGCCCAAACTAATCATTACGAGTTTCATGTGACTCCCGATGTCACAGAAAGCGGCAGTCCGTTTCCAGTTACAAGAACAGTTATTTTTAAAGCGGACTTTTACGTTCCCATTCCAAAGAGCGGTCCCAGATTAGTCTAGTCCAATATTTGTTTTTACGGTATGTAGCAACAGGGACAGTAAAACTCGGCAGTATAACCAATAGCATACTCCAGCAGTGACGGCACTGCCCTGGCCCACGCTGGTTGCTACCACCAAGCATGCAGCACTCCTCAGTCGGTGCTAGACTGCTATTTATTGTTCGTGTTTTACTGCCGTTGTTAATACGTATAAATAAAACAAATATCGCGCTACACTAACCTATGACCGCTACACCGAATGAGTACGTAAAATTCCTCTTTAAAAATGTTTTGTTTGTAACTGGGAACAAAGTGACGCTTTTTGTCAGAAAGGACGTCTCATGAAACACGTAAAGAACACTGTTTGATAGGGCTGCGTCAACATACACAATACAAAACTAAATTGCAAATATCTGCTGAAACATTAGAGAAAATTCTCCTAACGGCTATTACGAGGGACCCGTTGTGTACAGATTGTAACAAAGTCTTTGCATCGGACACCTAAAGGTGATCTCTTCATGGGGAACAACTTCTGTTACAGACAAAATGTTCATATACATATCTAGACGATGCTATATAACGTTTACTATTATGTGACAGAAATGTCGCAAGTGCATCATTTTGCCACTAGGTGTCCATGGAACATTTACACATAGTATCGTTCAGGAAATGTGCGACTGATGTGTCAAGTTTCATTATTAAGATTGATACACTGGGTAAGTATATAACTGAGACAGCGTGCTTTAAATAAAAAAAAGCTGTGGTCTTTAGGAGACGACAGTACCATACGCTTTTGTCATTCAGTTCGAACTTAACGTCTACAATTTTTTTTTATCATACATACATACATACGTACATCCTTGTTCCATAGATCATGAATACGACATTTCGTAATGATGTGGAACGAACACAGTCATTTCATATAAATAAATCAATAAAAATAATAAAATCGGATGTTGTAACGATGGAATCTATTTAACACATGACATAATATTGTGTAAGAGAAAGCATAACGTAAATTTACCCTCTTCCATTGTAAGGTCACTGATGACCTGGGCGTTTAGAGACCTAAACCACAGAGCATCATCATCATCATCTTTTTCTTCCATTGTAAAATAATGTGAAATCCATGTTACAACATTTGTTTTGTTATAGAATGGAGGTTATAAGACAATTATGACTCCTCATAGCCGCGACTGCTTCGTTGACGGTACATCCCACAAGTCGCAGCTGCCCTAAGTGTCTCCTCCCATGACAAGACATCTTGACTCACCGTTTCCACCTTCTTCTAAACCATACTTCGAGCTGTCAGTCCCCATTCATCTCAAAGTGACCTGCGAAGCCTATTCTAAGAAGTCCCTTCCAGTATGCCTGTTGTTCAGTAAAACGTATCGTAAGTAATATATACCTCTCTCATCCATCACTGTCAATATAAAAAATAATAACATTCTTCATAAAGATTGAAAAGTCCCACAGTTTGCACGAAAAACATGTACGTTATTGAGGAACTTGGCCAGCAACCATAAAAACGTTGAATCAATTTTAAAGCACAATTTAAGAGGATCCTAAAGGTTCTATAGATACAGAACTCTTCAGTTGATGAATTTCTCACAAGATGCAATCGATGTTATAACTGTTATTTACGTCATGTAGCTTGGAGTATGCGTCGCACCAGAATTGAGTACAGCTTGAGTGCCGTGGTGAAATCAAATTAATGAGCGTTTGGTTTTGACTACGCTTCGTTAAGAGAGCTTAGAAATTATCTTATGTTCTCTAATATTCACATATCTCGAACTTTTCAATAGTTTTCAATTAACGTGTAAATGAAAAATGAATGAAATGTTCCATCTTTATCGAAACTTTCTGTCCCATATCTACTAGGATTTGTAGAAGGAACATTCGTACATCAAATCTTTCGAAAGTAAGTGTTTCTCGTCAACGCTACTCTAGATACAGTTGGTGTTATGTCTAAGATTGTGAAGTCCAGCCAACAATCTACGTTTTCACCTCCATGTGATGTGACGTTCATTTTGATGAGTAACACCAATTAAAAATAAGAGGGTCATGCGGAAAGTAAGGAACGACCGGTTGTGGAACGGAAACCACAGTGAAAATCAAAGCAGTTTTATTTGCAACAGTTAGCTACACATTCCAGCTACTACTGTACATAGTCGCTGCTCCGATCTAGACGTCTGTCGTAGCTTTGTACCAACTTTCCAGTACCATCGTCATAGAAGGCAGCATCTTATGCTTTCCGACAACTTTCTACGCTGTATTGCAGCTCGTTGTCTGTACCAAAACGTTGTCTTCATAACCAGCGGTTCACGCGAACATAACTGAAAATCAGAGGGAGCCAAGTCCGGGCTGTATGGTGTGTGATCAAACACTTCCAATCGCAAACGCTCCAGGAGTGTGCTTTCAAGGACTGTCATAAAGAAGGAAATGCATAATACACACATCAAAAACAGTTTTGCAGCACCTCTGTTCCGAGAGTTTCGGAACCTGTACAGAAAATGTGATTCGAGATCAACATAAACATCCATTCCGCCCTTGTTACTGCTCATGAAAACCACACATTGCATGTTCTACCACCATACAGCGAGACTTTCAGAGGTTGTGGTCCAGATTGCTCTACTCACCGGTACCTCTGTTTCCCAATACCACGTCCTCTTGTATTGATGCATGCCTGTATTCGTCGTGGCAAACTATACAAAAGTCCATTAAGGGACTGTTGGTCCAGATTGTCCCACACCTGAACGGCGATTCAGCGTAGGTTCCTCCCAGGCATGTTCGATAGGGTACATGTCTGGAGAAAATGCTGGCCACACTAGTCGAGCGATGTCGTTATCCAGAAGGAAATCATTCACAAGATGTGCACGATGGGGACGCGAATTGTCGTCCACGAAGACGAATGCCTCACCAATATGCTGCTGATATTGTTGCACTATCGGTCAGAGGATGGCATTCACGTATCGTACAGCCGTTACGGCTCCTTCCATGACCACCAGCGGCGTACGTCGGCCCCGCATAATGCCACCCGAAAACAGCAAAGAACCCCCAACTTGCTGCACTCGCTAGACAGTCTGTCTAAGGCGTTCAGCCTGACCGGGTTGCCTCCAAACACGTCTCCAACGATTGTCTAGTTGAAGACATATGCGGCACTCATCGGTGAAGAGAATGTGATGCCAAACCTGAGCGGTCCATTCGGCATGTTTTTGGACCCATCTGTATCGCGCTGCATGGTGTCGTGGTAGGAAAGGTAGACCTCGCCATGGACGTCGAGAGTGAACTTGCGCATCATGCAGTCTATTGCGCACAGTATGAGTTGTAACACGACGTCCTGTGGCTGCACGAAAAGCATTATTCAACTTTGTGGCGTTGCAGTCAGTGTTCCTCCGAGCCATAATCCGTAGGTAGCGGTCATCCACTACAGTAGAAGCCCTTTGTGGCCTGAGCAAGGCATGCCATCGACAGTTCCTGTCTCTCTATATCTCCTCCATGTCCGAACAACATCGCTTTGGTTCACTCCGAGACGCCAGTACACTTCCCTTGTTGAGAGCCCTTCCTGGCACAAAGTAACAATGCGGACGCGATCGAACCGTGGTATTCACTGTCTAGGCATGATTGAACCACAGACAACACGAGCCGTGTACCTCCTTCCTGATGGAATGACTGGAACAGATCGACTGTTGGACTCACTCTGTCTAATAATCACTGCTCATGCATGGTTGTTTACTTCTTGGGAAGGGTGTAGTGATATCTCTGGACAGTCAAAGGGACTGTGTCTGTGATACAATATCCACAGTCTACGTCTGTCTTCAGGAATTGTGTAGTTACATTACGATTGTTTGCATGAAATCATGGGAAATCTTACAACAGGCACATATACTTGTGGGAGACACTATCTTCTAGGCATCTTCACGCGCTCACTGTGGCTTCAGAACAGAGAACAACGACGTGACGCTATCTATGGGAATACTGAAGACATTGACCAACACATCTGTGCAAAGCATCATCATAATTTTCATTGTTATTTCCACTTCGCGGTCGATCGTTCCTTACTTTCCGAATAGCCCTAGTAACTTCACAGTCAAAACTATAGTGTAATAAAAACAAAACTAAAGTATATTGTAATCCATACAGTACAAGCTAATGTGGAACAGTGTTATAATTAACGAAAGGAATGTACGAATGGAGACTTGATAATCATAAAACGAAACAATAATATCGGCAGTGCTCTTGTAAACAACGAGACATGAAGCTCCTCAGTGCTGCAGAACACAGAAACGTTTCGTAGAAGGAAACCTAATATTATACCCATTGATTTACAGCTCGAGCAGTGTCTACAGAGGCAGCGCCGGCGTCACTATTGTCTCAACCTGTCGGACCGAAAATCCGATAGTCTCCCATTCACAGAGGACGGCACCGCTCTTCAGAACGCATTAGCAACTGTGTCGTCAACGAAGTAACTCTATACTACGAAACTCCCGCCCAGATTTTCCAGCGGGACAAAAGTGCTTACTTCATTGGATTAGTTTACTCTGTTGCTCAGAATTGTATGGACTAGATATTCATCTTTGAATATTACACTACTGGTCATTAAAATTGCTACACCACGAAGATGACGTGCTACAGACGCGAAATTTAACCGACTGTAAGATGATGCTGTAATATGCAAATGATTAGCTTTTCAGAGCATTCACACAAGGTTGGCGTCGGTGGCGACACCTACAACGTGCGGACATGAGGAAAGTTTCCAACCGATTTCTCATACACAAACAGCAGTTGACCGACGTTGCCTGGTGAAACGTTGTTGTGATGCCTCGTGTAAGGAGGAGAAATGCGTACCATCACGTTTCCGACATTGATAAAGATAGGATTGTAGCCTATATCGATATTGGTTTATCGTATCGTGACATTGCTGCTCGCGTTGGTCGAGATCCAATGACTGTTAGCTGAATATGGAATCGGTGGGTTCAGGAAAGTAATACAGAACGCCGTGTTGGATCCCAACGGCCTCGTATCACTAGCAGTCGAGATGGCAGGCATCTTATCCGCATGGCTGTAACGGATCGTGCAGCCACGTCTCGATCCCTGAGTCAACAGATGGGGACCTTCGCAAGACAACATCCATCTGCACGAACAGTTTGACGACGTTTTCAGCAGCATGGACTATCAGCTCGGAGACCATGGCTGTGGTTACCCTTCACGCAGCATCACAGACAGGAGCGCCTGCGATGGTGTATTCAACGACGAACGTGGGTGCACGAATGGCAAAACGTAATTTTTTCGGATGAATCCAGGTTCTGTTTACAACATCCGTGTTTTGCGACATCGCGGTGAACGTACATTGGAAGCGTGTATTCGTCGTCGCCATACTGGCGTATCACCCGGCGTGAAGGTATGGGGTCTCGGTCACCTCTTGTTCGCACTTTGAACAGTGGACGTTACATTTCAGATGTGTTACGACGCGTGGCTCTACCCTTCATTCGTTCCCTGCGAAACCCTACATTTCAGGAGGATAGTGCACGACCGCATGTTGCAGGTCCTGTACGGGTATTTCTGGATACAGAAAATGTTCGACTGCTGCCCTGGCCAGCACATTCTCCAGACCTCTCACAGTCACCACTCTTGATGAACTGTGGTATCGTGTTAAAGCTGCATGGGCAGCTGTACCTGTACACGCCATCCAAGCTCTGTTTGAGTCAATGCCCAGGCATATCAAGGCCGTTATTACGGTCAAGGGTGGTTGTTCTGGATACTGATTTCTCAGGATCTATTCACCCAAATTGCATGAAAGTGTAATCACATGTCAGTTCTTGCATAATATAGTCGCCCAATGAATACCCGTTTATCATCTGCATTTTTTCTTGGTGTAGCAATTTTAATGGCCAGTAGTGTATTATAATTCACCATCGAGTACTGGTCCCGCTTACACATCAGCTTCGAAGTTTGGAAGGTAGGACATCAGGTACTGGGATAAATGAAGCTTGAAGAGCTGGTCTTGAACCATGCTCTGATAGCTCGTTTGTTGAAGCACTTGGCCCCGAAAGGGCTGGGTCGGGTGAGGGTGGGGGGGGGGGGGGAAGAAAGGTCTCGCATCATCACATGAACTCTAGGATCGTTGGAGAGCCATCGCGATACATTACTCCTTGAGCGTCTCAGCTGTGACCAAGGGCCTTACGTTTCGCTCGATGCTAACATGTACAAGACACCGTTGAGGTCAGGTACTTGGGGTGTCACAGATCCACTCTGGGGTCCGTGGAGTGTTCTCCAAATCATCTGATGTAGTTCATGAGACACGGAGGGGTTCATTAACTGGATGAAGGTGCATGTCGTGAGAAGTGTACTGTAAGCATGCGCATGCACGTACCAGTGCAGTAGGTACCATTAACGTCCGTTGGAGAGAGACTACGGCAGCATTCTCAATGGAGCTCTCTCATCTCTTTTAAACAACATCTCCAACGCGAGAATATCTCCTTCATAGCTACGTGAATAGTGCAGATTTGCTTTACGAGATGCATTCTTTCGTGTATTTTTGAACGGACTCGTACCCAGTCTTGGAGCGTACCCATGAATACAGCGAAGCAATAATAGTAACTACCGTCTTTCATGCTTTGAGCGTCCAAAGACAGTACGCCTCCACAAACACCAATATCTGTACCGTGTGACGCGCAGGGACTAATCGAACAAATATGAGGCAGTGGTTTACACACAATGTAGTGACGACTTGGTTGTTGACGATTTGAGTGTTGACAAGATACTGTTTTCCAACACTAAACTGGTGAGTGTCTTGCTGCAGCATCTTCTGTATATCCACTATCCTCGATAGTCGACGGCGACACCTGTCACCAGCACATTGTATTGGGTTGGTGTGTAAGTTCTTAGCGATTTTCCATAAGTTTAACGAACACAACAGATTCACCTAACAAGTGCTTAAGTAACAAAACTACATTTTCCTTAATTATTTATAACAGTCTACCGAAATTGAAGCAACTTTTCTTTTCCGCGACCGTAGAAATCATGTCGTTTGAGGTATAGAACTCATCGAGCCATGTTCCTTGAAGATAGTTCGAGAGAGAGCGGCAAACGCAAAAATCCGAGGGCACAAGATCAGGTGAATAAGGTAGGTGCGGAATGACGTCCCACCGCAACTCTTGTGTAGCGCTCTTTTGTCATTCTAGCACAATGCACGCGGTCATTATCGTGGAGTAGCGTCACCTCACACAGTCTCCCTGGTCGTTGTTCTTCAACTGCGTCTGCAAGACGGTTCAGCTATTGACAGTAAATGTCATCAGTGATGGTTACGCCTCGGGGAAGTAATTCGTAGTAAACGACACCGTTGCTGTTCCTAAGACACCATTTCTCGTCACTAGTAACGATGCAGGATACAAATGGTAGATGTTTCTCACGAACTGATTGAAGACAAACATGCAGAGATGCACATATGGCCATCCTCTGATTTTTATGACCTTGGCCTATATAACATTATTTGTTTATGGTTCACTTAAACTTTGATAATTTTTGTTTCAAAATTTCGCATATTGGTACTATATTTCTGTAGATGTAAGGTAAAGTGTGCTATACTGGAGTGTGAAGTTCTTTGCACTGTACGTGAGCAATGTATGTATAAAATACTATGTAAGTTGTTTATTGCGTTAAAAAGTTTTCGGATGACATTTTGTATTTAAAAATATTTGTGTGTATAAATTGTTCATGCTGATGTAAATTTGTCAATTGAGAAATAGTCACGCTTAGGGACAATGTTTTATGTAAAATCCAGTGTGCTTTTGTTTGAAACGATAGTGGCCCTGGCTAGTGGAAAAGTTGGCAACGGTGAACTGGCGCACTACTTAGAGCAAGCGCGTGAAGTAAGACAAACAGTCTGTAGGCAGCAGTGATTGAGACAAAGCCTTGTGGAGAAGGAGAAGCATTGCCTGCAAATTTGCACAAACATGCCTCGGATAAAGAGTGCAAACGGCATACGGCATAGCAGCGAGTTGCTGGGCTATTGTATATAAAATTGAACGACGCCAAGGAGAGTAACTGAGCCCATACAGCAAGATACTTGCAGGCAGTACTGTAAGTGGTGTAGCCGTCATAACAGTTCGCCACACCTAAGCTTTCAGCCACCAGATAAGACTTTTTGTATTTTTACTTTTGTACAGCGTGAACCATTAATTTAAACTGTGTTTTAATAATCATTCTCGAACTTTAAAGGAACTGGTTCACCCTGTTATTTCAAACCTAATCACACACCTATATAGGGTTCCTTTCTGGTGTTTGATTAGTCCGAGTATCCTGTTTTACAGACTTATGAAGTGCCAAGTTAATTTTAAAGAGGCACCATTTGAACTGTTGTTTTGTAAATAATAAAAAGTTTTCTTGAGTATTGAAAAGTGTTAAAGTAAAAGTTTGCTTACATAAAATTCAATCAGAAAATTACTAGAATCTATTAAATGACAATACAGAGTTACTTCAGAGAACAATAGCTTTTGAAAGTAAATCCCAGTAAGAAAGAGGTTTTCTTGAAGTTAAAAGTGCAGTATGAGAAGTATGTCTTAAACCACTAAATGAATGTCCTAGCTTCAGTAGAACGTTATTCATACTTCGTTTCTATCTAACCCCTGAGTAAGGTCTTAGGAAAAGAAATGAATAGTCTGAATTACTTATACATTAGACACAACTCACGGGCAAATCCTGTAAAAAGGGTAACTATGTTGATTAGCTTCTCCTATAAACAAGACTATCCTCCCATAGTGTACTTTATTTGGAAACTAAACTAAATTTTAGTAAGGGGATTATATGTAGCAACATAGAGACAGACTTTCTGTTATTTAGCTAAAAGTATGCTAAATTACAATAGTAGAGGTAACGTTATACCTAGAACAAGCGGTACACATACACCCGATTCTTGAACCTACCCCGTTGCGTGCAAATGTCGCACGATGATGGGATGATCACAGTTAAACACATTTGGCAGTTCTCAAGTACACTGAGGTGGATCAATGTGGTTAATGCGTTAAAACGATCTTCATCAAACCCCCAGTTGTTCCTGAACGTGAAGTGTTATTAACACCAAAAGTACCCTTCTTAAAACGGGAAAACAATTTTCATGCCGTGTTCTGTGCAGTGGAATTATCCCCATACATGGCAAATGTTTCTGGCTTCCTCCGCTTATGTCATCGTTCTGCTGAACTCATACAGAAGATTATGTTGGAAATGTTCCGATTTTTCTACTTAGAACTCCATTATCTAGCGTAGAAGTCTCCATTCGAAATCTCCAACTAAGAAAACGATAATATGTAGACTCAAACTGCAACAATGAAACAGAAATAAAATATGACAATCGATAAATAAGCCCATAGCAACCAGAACACCAACTTGCAAAAGAAAATCGCTACGAACTTATGCACCAGCCTGATATTTTACTCCCATGGCGTGAGTTTGCCCATAACCTATGTACTAAAGGTACACCCTTCGTACAGCGGCACCTGCAAAACCCAGTACCGGCCGCGGTGGCCGAGTTGTTTTAGGCGCGTCAGTCCGGAACCGCGCTGCTGCTACGGTCGCAGGTTCGATTCCTGCCTCGGGCATGGATGTGTGTGATGTCCTTAGGTTAGTTAGGTTTAAGTATTTCTAAGTGTAGGGGACCGATGAGCTCAGATGTTGAGTCCCATAGTGCTTGGAGCCATTTGAACCAAAACCCAGTGCCTCTACAGTCTAGGAGATCCAACCCGTCGAATATCTACGATCTGTCCGCGAATGAAGTGCGCTGATTCCGCGAGTGTTCCGCATGCTACTCTCGAGATCTTACAACAGTCAGTCCTGTGACAAGGAGAAATGTGCCATTCACCGAGGCCAGAAAGCGTAGCAGGTGTTTCTAACTATACTATTCATGGATTTATATATATTTGTGAGGAAATTAAATTACTTTTAATGTTTGCTGAGAATGCATTTATCAAAAAGAATAGCTTTGTTCAATTAAAAAAAGTCACTGAATATTTTTGTCTTCCATTTGTAGCAGGAAGTCCTTCCATCTGAAGAGTATAAAGACAACAATGGAATCGTCATCCTCAATGAGAATTTTTACGAACAGGCAACACAACACTTCTGTATCGGAAGGAAATATTTCATAATACGATAGCGTGTTGAAAGGTAATGCCCCCAGTTTTTTATTTTGTTCTAAATATTGAGTGAATTATACATGTCACGCATATTAGTCAACTGGTCGCGGGGCGCACATTGGAACCTCGCTGCCGCTAGAGGGCTCCGAATTGTAGCGTCTAACATGACGGTGTGTAACGTTTCTGTTAAACTGAATACTGCGCCGAGATTCGGAGTCCACATTAAACCACTTAATCTATTGCAGACCCCCGTTGACCTAGGTCGATGAATCAGTTCAAATGTCTGAGAAGTTGAAGGGCATACCACGTGCAGTAGGTCAATGTGTACTGACCTACTGTGCTTGCAAACATTCCTTAGCCTTGATGACGGTTTCCTCTCTCGCAGGCATACGTTCAGTCAGGTGCTGGAAGGTTTCTTGGGGAATGGCAGCCCATTCTTCATGGAGTGCTGCACTGAGGAGAGGTATCGATATCGGTCGGTGAGGCCTGGAAGGAAGTCGGCGTTGCAAAACATCCCAAAGGTGTTCTATAGGATTCAGGCCAGGACAATGTGCAGGCCAGTCCATTACTGGGATTTTTTTGTCGCGTAACAACTTCGCCACAGGCTGTGAACAGGTGCTCAGTCGTGTTGAAAGCTGCAATCGCCATTCCCGAATTGCCCTTCAACAGTGGGAAGCAAGAAGGTGCTTAAAACATCAGTGTAGGCTTGTGCTGTGATAGTGCCACGTCAAACAACAAGGGGTGCAAGCCCGCTCCATGAACAACACGATCACACCATAACACCACCGCTTTCGAATTTTACTGTTGGCATTACACACGCTGGCGGATGACGTTCACTGGGTATTCGCCATACCCACACCCTGCCATCGGATCGCCACATTGTGTACCGTGATTCGTCACTCCACCCAACGTTTTTCCACTGTTCAATCGTCCAATGTTTACGATCCTTACACCAAGCGAGACGTCGTTTGGCATTTACCGGCGTGATGTGTGACTTATGAGCAGTCGCTCGACCATGAAATCCAATTTTTCTCCCCTTCCGACTAACTGAAATAGTACTTGCAGTGGATACTGATGCAGTTTGGAATTTCTGTGTGATGGTCTGGATAGATGTCTACCTATTACGCATTACGACCCCCCTCAACTGTCGGCGATCTCTGTCAGTCAACAGACGATTTCGGCCTGTACACTTTTGTGTTGTACGTGTCAGATGGTTCAAATGGCTCTGAGCACTATGGGACTTAACATCTGAGGTCATCAGTCCCCTAGAACGTAGAACTACTTAAACCTAACTAACGTAAGAACATCACACACATACATGCCCGCGGCAGGATTCGAACCTGCTACCGTAGCGGTCGCGCGGTTCCAGACTGAAGCGCCTAGAACCGCTCGGCTACGACGGCCGGCTGTACGTGTCCATTCACGTTCCAACTTGTGTTACAATGATCACTCTGACTTATTACTTTGTTCTTCGTAGATCCATAGTTGAAATGGAGGACAGTGGAAAGTCAGCTGGTATAAATTTATATTAAAAATGAAGAAATTCTTCCAGCTGTATTTAAGGTGTCGATTTTATTTTCGGCAACTAGTTTCAACGTTGTAACAACGTCATCTTCAGGCCCATACACTTGTTGACGTCAACTGCGTGTGTTCCGACAAGAGCATTTTCCCGCTAGGGCATTGCACTTGAGTGTCCAGGACGTAGTGCACTAAATATCATTCAGTTCCAATGAGCTCTTCCTGCTGCATTAAATCTCGAAATGTCCGTGTAAATTCAGTGCTCTTGCTCTTTCGCAGGCAATAAAGAAGAAAATACAACTTTCCCTCGGTGATGCTTCGAAAAGAGGGGTATGCCCAAGGACGAACATTTTCATCCGCGTCAGTACTGAACGCAACCACAGAAATGGAAGTGATATTGCCACGTCTTCCTCGCAGAGGTCTCCCACACATATTTCCCGTGATCGGAATGAGAAATCTCCCCGCTGTGAGAAGCGGACGACCTATGAAAGATAAAACTCACGTCTCCGGGGCTTCTACCGCCAGCTGCAGGATGGGGGGCTATTTTCCGCACGCGTGCCTAATGAAATTCACCAGGCTGAATGGCGGCCGCTGTTCGAGTGTGAAGCAACCGATTGCAAGGGTCCAGCTTCTGATGGCGGCCGGACCGGGGAGGGAGATGGGGCGGTAGGGGGGGGGGGGCGGAATGGGGTACGTGACTGCGGGGCCGTGACCTCCTGCAAGTCGTAACCTTTCTCAGATTGACTGGGGGCTGTCAGCACACCGCCGAAGTAAAGTGTCACGATGTAGACCGCAAGCTGCGACTTCTAACAGACGTAATTCCACGTCTCATCTTCGTTTACATCTACATCTACATTTATACTCTGCAAGCCACCCAACGGTGTGTGGCGGAGGGCACTTTACGTGCCACTGTCATTACCTCCCCTTCCTGTTCCAGTCGCGTATGGTTCGCGGGAAGAACGACTGCCGGAAAGCCTCCGTGCGCGCTCAAATCTCTCTAATTTTACATTCGTGATCTCCTCTGGAGGCATAAGTAGGTGGAAGCAATGTATTAGATACCTCATCCTGAAACGCACCCTCTCGAAACCTGGACAGCAAGCTACACCGCGATGCAGAGCGCCTTTCTTGCAGAGTCTGCCACTTGAGTTTGCTAAACATCTCCGTAACGCTCCCACGCTTACCAAATAACCCTGTGACGAAACGCACCGCTTATCTTTGGATCTTCTCTATCTCCTCCGTCAACCCGACCTGGTACAGATCCCACACTGATGAGCAATACTCAAGGGTAGGTCGAACAAGTGTTCTGTAAACCACCTCCTTTGTTGATGGACTACATTTTCTAAGGGCTCTCCCAATGAATCTCAACCTGGTACCCGCCTTACCAAAAATTAATTTTATATGATCATTCCACTTCAAATTGTTCCGCACGCATACTCCCAGATATTTTACAGAAGTAACTGCTACCAGTGTTTGTTCCGCTATCATTAATCACACAAAAAAGGATCCTTCTTTCTATGTATTCGCAATACATTACATTTGTGTATGTTAAGGGTCAGTTGCCACTCCCTGCACCAAGTGCCTATCCGCTGCAGATCTTCCTGCATTTCGCTGCAATTTTCTAATGCTGCAACTTGTCTGTATACTACAGCATCATCCGCGAAAAGCCGCATGGAACTTTCGACTCTATCCACTAGGTCATTTATATACTCGTATATTGTGAAAAGCAATGGTCCCATAACACTCCCCTGTGGCACGCCAGATGTTACCTTAACGTCTGTAGACGTCTCCCCATTGAGAACAACATGCTGTGTTCTGTTTGCTAAAAACTCTTCAATCCAGCCACACAGCTGGTCTGATATCCCGTAGGCTCTTACTTTGTTTATCAGGCGACAGTGCGGAACTGTATCGAACGCCTTCCGCAAGTCAAGGAAAATAGCATCTACCTGGGAGCCTGTATCTAATACACTCCTGGAAATGGAAAAAAGAACACATTGACACCGGTGTGTCAGACCCACCATACTTGCTCCGGACACTGCGAGAGGGCTGTACAAGCAATGATCACACGCACGGCACAGCGGACACACCAGGAACCGCGGTGTTGGCCGTCGAATGGCGCTAGCTGCGCAGCATTTGTGCACTGCCGCCGTCAGTGTCAGCCAGTTTGCCGTGGCATACGGAGCTCCATCGCAGTCTTTAACACTGGTAGCATGCCGCGACAGCGTGGACGTGAACCGTATGTGCAGTTGACGGACTTTGAGCGAGGGCGTATAGTGGGCATGCGGGAGGCCGGGACGACGTACCGCCGAATTGCTCAACACGTGGGGCGTGAGGTCTCCACAGTACATCGATGTTGTCGCCAGTGGTCGGCGGAAGGTGCACGTGCCCGTCGACCTGGGACCGGACCGCAGCGACTCACGGATGCACGCCAAGACCGTAGGATCCTACGCAGTGCCGTAGGGGACCGCACCGCCACTTCCCAGCAAATTAGGGACACTGTTGCTCCTGGGGTATCGGCGAGGACCATTCGCAACCGTCTCCATGAAGCTGGGCTACGGTCCCGCACACCGTTAGGCCGTCTTCCGCTCACGCCCCAACATCGTGCAGCCCGCCTCCAGTGGTGTCGCGACAGGCGTGAATGGAGGGACGAATGGAGACGTGTCGTCTTCAGCGATGAGAGTCGCTTCTGCCTTGGTGCCAATGATGGTCGTATGCGTGTTTGGCGCCGTGCAGGTGAGCGCCACGATCAGGACTGCATACGACCGAGGCACACAGGGCCAACACCCGGCATCATGGTGTGGGGAGCGATCTCCTACACTGGCCGTACACTACTGGTGATCGTCGAGGGGACACTGAATAGTGCACGGTACATCCAAACCGTCATCGAACCCATCGTTCTACCATTCCTAGACCGGCAAGGGAACTTGCTGTTCCAACAGGACAAGGCACGTTCGCATGTATCCCGTGCCACCAAACGTGCTCTAGAAGGTGTAAGTCAACTACCCTGGCCAGCAAGATCTCCCGATCTGTCCCCCATTGAGCATGTTTGGGACTGGATGAAGCGTCGTCTCACGCGGTCTGCACGTCCAGCACGAACGCTGGTCCAACTGAGGCGCCAGGTGGAAATGGCATGGCAAGCCGTTCCACAGGACTACATCCAGCATCTCTACGATCGTCTCCATGGGAGAATAGCAGCCTGCATTGCTGCGAAAGGTGGATATACACTGTACTAGTGCTGACATTGTGCATGCTCTGTTGCCTGTGTCTATGTGCCTGTGGTTCTGTAAGTGTGATCATGTGATGTATCTGACCCCAGGAATGTGTCAACAAAGTTTCCCCTTCCTGGGACAATGAATTCACGGTGTTCTTATTTCAATTTCCAGGAGTGTATTTTGTGGGTCTCATGAACAAATAAAGCGAGTTGGGTCTCACACGATCGCTGTTTCCGGAATCCATGTTGATTCCTACAGAGTAGATTCTGGGTTTCCAGAAACGACATGATACGCGAGCAAAAAGCATGTTCTAAAATTCTACAACAGATCGACGTCAGAGATATAGGTCTATAGTTTTGCGCATCTGCTCGACGACCCTTCTTGAAGACTGGGACTACCTGTGCTCTTTTCCAATCATTTGGAACTAGAGACTTGCGGTACACGGCTGTTAGAAGGTAGGCAAACTCTTTCGCGTTTTACTTGAACACATTGAACATATCGCCAATATGTTTCCCTTTCTTCATCGGGTATTTATTTCTTAGTACACTATGTATACACTAGGGGACAGAAGTCATGGGACAGCGATATGTACACATACACACTGCGGTAGTAGCGCGTACACAAGTTATAAGAGGGCAGTGCATTGCGGTGCTGTCTTTTGTAGTCAGGCACTTCAGGTGAAAAGCTTTCCGGCATGATTAGGCCGCACGACGGAAATTAAAAGACTCTGATCACGAAGTGGTAGCTCGAACTAGACGCATGGGGCATTCACAGAGTCAAGAGTCTGCGAAAATACCAAACTTCAGGCTTTACCTCTCTACATGGATAACGCAATGGTTGACGTCTTTTACTTAACGACCGAGAGGAGCTGCGTTTGCACAGAGTTGTCAGTGCTAACAGACAAGCAACACTGCGTGAAATAACCGCATAAATCAGTGTTGGACCTACAATGAACGTATAGGCTAGGACAGTGCGGTGAAATTCGGCGTTAACGGGCTATAACAGCAGACGGCTTTAGAGGCATCATGGATCAGTATTTCTGCAGGGGACTTTCAACGGCTTATTGAGTCGATGCACGTCCAGATACCGCGCTGTGCCGCGAAGAGGGAGGTCCGACACGATATTAGGAGGTATTCCATGACTTCTGCATCTCATTTATATCCTTGCAACACAACGCACCGTGAAAGAAAGAAAATGAAGTTCCAGTATACTCACAACCCGTATGTAATACAATTTCTGTTAAGATTAAAAAGAAACAAAAACTTTTCAAGTGTTTTTCTTTTTAATGTTACCAATATGTTCTGCTAAGTACTGACGGAAAATTCAGTTAATGAGATTTTGATAGTTTTCTTCGATTCTGATCACGATTCCAGCTATCACCATCGATTGCTGAACCCACGAAAATTCGTCAATTAAGTTTCGGCATTTGGAATAATTGTTCTCATCTCTAGTCTGGAGAAAGGATCGATACATGTTTCTACGCTAGTGTATTGTGTACAAGCCTGTCCTTTTCTGCATAACTACTATCCATCTGCATTCACTATAACTAATACCGTTGTGAAACCTTCGTTTCTTCCTAGAATTTTTACTACCCACGTTTTCCCTCCATCACCAAATTCACTAGTATTTGACGCTGTCCTGAATCATAGTTTAGCTCACAATATTACTTATTTTCAAAAAAATTGTGATCTAGCCCCTGTCACTCAAACAGATCACTGTCGTGTGTCATCAAATGTATAATGCCGTCTTTTCATAAATCCGTGATGCCTCAGGATGTCCGGTCAGCCAGTGCCATGAGGTAGTCATGTTGTGTCATAAAATCATTTCCTCCCCAGTTCGATGCATTGAGTGTGAAAGAGGTATTCGATCTGCCCATCTGATGTTCGGCATTCTTCTGTAGGGGAAAACTTATACAGGATGTTCGGATATTCCCTTTACACACTTCTAGGATATGTAGAGGGGAGTGAATACATAAATCTTTGAACAGGAACCCATGTCCGCAAACGTACCGTTTCCACTCTAAGATGGTTTCAATTGAGATGTGCACGAGTTCTGGCCTCTGCACTGGAAATAGAAGGACACTAGGTGGGATGGAGAGTGTGAACCAGAGCATGCTTCGAAGGTATAACGTCTATAACAACGTTTGTGATCGCCATATCGAGTCGCTGTTATAATGGATCAGTATTGTTCTGTACGAACAATATGATGGGTTGTCTTTCTTTTGGAAATATGCAAGCACGTAATATTTAAATGTTAATACAAACAAACGTTCTAAAGTGATAAATGGATGTTAAGTTATGTTTCCTTTCGAATAGTTACTTAATTAATTTACTGCGTTACGCCTAGTTCATTTCCTCAAACAGAAGTAGATAAGTTAAACATCTGAACAGAAATCGCCATAGAACGGAAACGGTACGTATTCGGACAAGGGTTCTTATTCTAAATATTATGTAGTCACTCCCCTCTACATGTCCCAGAAGTCTGTAAATCAGGAAATTTCGAACGCTCTGTGATCTCTTCTTGTCTGTGCTGTTTGTCGCCCATGTTTCACTTCAGGATACAAGGTGACACGTTTATACACTACTGGCCATTAAAATTGCTACACCACGAAGATGACGTGCTACAGACGCGAAATTTAACCGACAGGAAGAAGATGCTGTGACATGCAAATGATTAGCTTTTCAGAGCATTCACACAAGGTTGGCGCCGGTGGCGACACCTACAACGTGCTGACATGAGGACAGTTTCCAACCGATTTCTCATACACAAACAGCAGTTGACCGGCGTTGCCTGGTGAAACGTTGTTCTGATTCCTCGTTTAAGGAGGAGAAATGCGTACCATCACGTTTCCGACTTTGATAAAGGTCGGATTGTAGCCTATCGCGATTGCGGTTTATCGTATCGTGACATTGCTACTCGCGTTGGCCGAGATCCAATGACTGTTAGCAGAATATGGAATCGGTGGGTTCAGGAGCGTAATACGGAACGCCGTGCTGGGTACCAACGGCCTCGTATCACTAGCAGTCGAGATGACAGGCATGGCTTTAACGGAACGTGCAGCCACGTCTCGATCTCTGAGTCAACAGATGGGGACGTTTGCAAGACGACAACCATCTACACGAACAGCTCGACGACGTTTGCAGCAGCATGGACTATCAGCTCGGAGACTATGGGTGCGGTTACCCTTGACGCTGCATCACAGACAGGAGCGCCTGCGATGGTGTACTCAACGATGAACCCGGGTGCACGAATGGCAAAACGTCATTATTTCGGATGAATCAAGGTTCTGGTTACAACATCTTGATGGTCGCTTCCGTGTTTGGCGACATATCGGTGAACGCACATTGGAAGCATGTATTCGTCATCGCCATACTGGCGTATCACACGGCGTGATGGTATGGGGTGCCATTGGTTACAAGTCTCGGTCACCTCTTGTTCACATTGACGGCACTTTGAACAGTGGACGTTACAATTCAGATATGTTACGACCCGTGGCTCTACCCTTCATTCGATCCCTGCGAAACCCTAAGTTTCAACAGGATAATGCACAACCGCATGTTGCAGGTCCTGTACGGGCCTTTCGGGATACAGAAAATGTTCGGCTGCTACTCTGACCAGCACATTCTCCAGATCTGTCACCAACTGAAAACGTCTGGTCAATGGTGGGCGTGCAACTGGCTCGTCACAATACGCCAGTTACTACTCTTGATGAACTGTGGTATCGCGTTGAAGCTGCATGGGCAGCTGGACCTGCACACGCCATCCAAGCTCTGTTTGACTCAATGCCCAGGCGTATCAAGGCCGTTATTACGCCCAGAGGTGGTTGTCCTGGGTACTGATTTCTCAGGATCTATGCACCCAAATTGCGTGAAAATGTAATCACGTGTCAATTCTAGTATAATATATTTGTCCAATGGATACCCGTTTAGCATCTGCAGTTCTTATTATTGTAGCAATTTTAATGGCCAGTAGCGTATTATAACCTAAAATATTCCCCTTTTAAATTCTTCATTACACAGACTCTTTACTTTAGCTGTCGTCAGTTGTTTTGGTTTCCGAATAGTTTTATTTTCTGATATGTTACCCATGTAGTAATCGTTGCTGTGAGCATGACGTGCAGGGGCTCGGGAATGGACAATGCAAGCTACCTGCCGTATCCCGTACTCAAAAGTCAGACGTTATGTAAAGTGGAGTAAACCTTACATTTGTTTAAGCCATCAAATAACTAATCGCAACAACCGAAAATCCTCTGTGATTCCAAAACTGTTACATATAAATTACAGCAATTATGACCAATTTTTTGTTACGCAAGTTAATTAAATTTCCTACCACACAGTTATTATTACATGTGGATGCACCTGCTTTACAATGGAATGCCGCCATGGGGAGTGAAAAATTTAGATGTTGTTGTGGTCTTCAGTCCAGAGACTGGTTTGATGCAGCTCTCCATGCTACTCTATCCTGCGCAAGCTTCTTCATCTCCCAGTACCTACTGCAACCTACATCCTTCTGAATCAGTTTAGTGTATTCATCTCTTGGTCTCGCTCTACAATTTTTACCATCCACGCTGACCTCCAATAGTAGAGTGGTGATCCCTTGATGCCTCAGAATATGCCCAACCAACCGACCTTTCTACTAGTCAAATTGTGCCACAGATTTCTCTTCTCTCCAATTCTATTCAATACCTTCTCATAAGTTATATGATCTACCCATCTAATCTACTGCTTCTATTCTCTTCTTGGCTAAACTATTTATCGTCCACGTTTCACTTCCATATAAATACTTTCAGAAACAACTTCCTAACAACTAAATCTATACTCGATGTTAACAAATTTCTCTTCTTCAGAAACATTTTCCTTGGCATTGCCATTCTGCATTTTATATGCTCTCTACTTCGACCATCATCAGTTATTTTGCTCCCCATATAGGAAAACTCATTTACTATACTTTAAGTGTCTCATTTCCTAATCTAATTCCGGCAGCATCACCCGATTTAATTCGACTCCATTCAATTATCCTCATTTTTCTTCTGTTGATGTTCATCTTATATTCTCCTTTCAAGACACGGTCCATTTCGTTCAACTGCTCTTCCAGGCCCATTGCTGTCTCTGACAGAATTGCAGTGTCATCGGGGAACCTAAGAGTTTTTATTTCTTTTCCGTGGATTCTAATACCTACTCCGAATTTTTCTTTTGTTTCCTTTACTCCTTGCTCAATATACAGACTGAATAACATCGGGGATAGGCTACAACCCTGTCTCACACCCTTCCCAACCACTGCTTCCCTTTCATAACCCTCGACTCTTATAACTGCCATCTGCTTTCTGTACAAATTGTAAATAGCCTTTCTCTCCCTGTATTTTACCTCTGCCACCTTCAGAATTTGAAAGAGGGTATTCCAGTCAACATTGTCAAAAGCTTTCTCTAAGTCTACAAATGATAGAAACGTAGGTTTGCCTTTCCTTAATCTATTTTCCATTCGTCTGTAAGGAATTCGTGTTAGTATTTTGCAGCCGTGGCATATTAAACTGATAGTTCGGTAATTTTCACATCTGGTAACACCTGCTATCTTTGGGATTGGAATTATTATATTCTTCTTGAAGTCTGAGGGTATTTCGTCTGTGTCATACATCTTGCTCACTAGATGGTAGAGTTTAGTTATGCCTAGCTTTTCCAAGGCTGTCATTAGTTCTAATGGGATGTTGTCTACTGCCGGGGCCTTGTTTCGACTTAGGTCGGTCAGTGCTTTGTAAAACTCTTCACGCAGTATCATATCTCTTATTTCATCTCCTATTTCATCATAAAATTTAGTTATGAGGAAAAAATCGGTCGTATTAACTACTTATGGGTCGCCTGACCTAATTTGTTGTAGAACTAAAGAAAAGAGAGAAATAAATCAATTCTTTTGGCCACTATAGTTATTTCCCATAATTTATTTCACAATTAAAATGAATATATGTTCGTAATTGAGAAAAATATGACAGTTTACTTGAAGATAAATAACAGAAAATTACCTTCGCAAAATCTAACAAATTATATTCCACAATGGAATGCACTTTACTTGCTCCAAAGTACAACAAATGATTGCATGAGCCAAGCTCACTTGGGACAGACTGTTTTACTAACGTGTGGTGGATACCTTCATTTGAACAGAAGATTTGTTTTCCGAAATCTACAGAGCTCGCAAACGCATGTCAAAACCAAAGCCATGAACGAAATAAGTGAGGACACTGAAAAAGCGACGCAAGCCGCAGAATTGACCTCGCAAACTGTGAGCTGCTCTGACCAAAGGCAGCACCAGCGCTAAAATGCGATCAAGTGTTTCAGCTTGTCGTCGTGAAATATCACCATAAAAATTCATGGTGAGCTGACCGAAGCGGCCAAACTCCCATGTACAGTGACGTTGTGGTCGACTAATACTTGGCCTCTGTCGAGGTCTCTTCATCGTTTTGTTTCGGTCTTCAGTCTGAAGACTGGTTTGATGCAGCTTCCACGCTACTCTACACTGTACAAGCCCTCTCCGAATAACTGCAGCAGGTTACATCGGCTGGTCAATCTAGAGGAAGGCTTTACAGCTACAACTTATACCTCCTACACTTACTTCCAGGGCGAAGCTGACAATGCCTCGATGCCTTAGAATGTGTTCTATAAACGAATCGCTTTATTTAGTCAAATTGCACCATAAATTTCTTCCCTACTTAATTAGACTCACAACCTCTCTTCATTAGTTACACGATCTACCAATCTAATATTCAATATTCTTCCATAGCAGCACATTTAGAAATCTTCTATTCTCTTCTTGACCTAATTACTTACAATTCATGTTTGAGTTCCGCGAAAGGCTATATTTCTGACAAACACCTTCAGCAAAAACTTTCCGACGTTTGACTTTATATTCGAATGTAACTTCTCTTTTTCAGGAATGCTCTTCCTGCTATAGACAATCAGCATATTATGTTCTCTCTACTTCAGCCGTCATCACTTACCTTGCTGCCTAAATGGCAAACTCATTTACTAGTTTCAGTGTCTCATGGCCTAATCTAATTCCCTCAGCCGGATTTAATTCCTATACATTGTTGATGCTCATCATATAATCTCTTTCCAATGCAATATCCATTCCGTTCAAATGCTTTCCAAGTTCTTTGCTGTCTCAGACAGAATTATAATGTCATCGACAAACCTTAACGTTCTAATTTCTCTCCCGTGAACTTTAATTCTTTCTCCCACTTTTCTTTCGTTTCCTCTGCTACTTGCTCAGTGTAAGGGATGAATAACATCAGGAATAGTCTACAACAATGTCTCACTCCCTTCTCAACTAATATTTCTGTTTAGTATTCTTCGACTTACTTACATTTCCAAATCCGAATATCACACATTTTCACATTACAATAAAGTACTTCTGTGTTGCTTGAATGGTATCTTTAAATTAGTTTTAAAGGAATTCCAATTGGTGTATTTGTGTGTTAATGGATTTTTCTGCTATTATAAACTGTGGATATGCTGGGCGTCGAGAGATATTGGTTGCAATGTTTATAACAAATTCTATTCTTGTAGTTTGGTTACAACCAACTTCTCAGTAAAAAGCTTTCAGTCTGTGTCGCTTGCAGCAGAGGTGTTGTGGTCTTCACATGCAGCAATCTGACAGAAACGAAAGTTAGCCGATGCGGTGGCTAAGTTACCCGATTCGTATTCGGCAGAGTAAGGCTCAATCTGCGTCCCGTAATCCTGATTTAAATTCTTCTTAAGTGCTGCAAATCATTGGTAGATCACCCATAATTCTTTTCTGAATATTCGTCCATCGGAACTAGTGTGCCGTCCCTGAGCATCTAGGTGTCGATGGGCATTTGACTCCTTGCATTTTGCTCCACCAGCATCCGAGTAATGGATGTCAATGGAGTCGTTATAGCAATTTAACAGGTATATTTATTATAGAATACACTACAACATTATGAATGCGCTCGGAATTTACTTCTCAGCTGCCCTGAGATTTTCTTATGCTTCTGATCACTTGCATCATTTCTAGAAATGACTTGTACGTGTGAAATATGCCAATTTACACTGTAATTCTAAGACCACCTTAGACAGTAGCGTTCTCATGTAACTAGTTGAGTACGTCAGTTCAAAGGAATAAAACAAGAACTTAACACCGCCGACTAGGCCAAGCCTATGAAATACTTTCAGTGTTCAAACCTGCTACTAGAGGACACTTTCCAAGTTGTCACACCAGAAACCAAAGAAGTCGATAGTAGGCCAAAGTACTTAAGATCTGTAACTAGAAAAATGACCGAGAAAGGGATCAGCAGTAAATAGAAGAAATGACGAGGTAAATTGATAGATTTACAAATTTTTTCTCGCATGTACTTGATTCATATAGAAAATATTTTTTTATTTTATAACGAATCATCCATTCTCACTGAAACAATGACTCTCTACCTCTGCCAAACTTCTTTACGCCAAGAATGTGTTTACGTAGACAGCGTTGGGCGAATATCCAAACAATGTGAGTTGTCCAATGGTCAATGCCACGCCGTCCACGTACCAACATCACTGATTTTGCTAACAGGTTTCAACATGTTTCGTAATGCAGGCCATTGTAGGTACATTAATTAACAGTGCTAATATGCACGAGAAAGCTACCATAAATAAGTAAGTAAGTAAGTAAATATACAGAAATGAATTGCATGCTCCACATTCCTCTCTCTAGCCTAACGTTATATGTCGTTCATGACTATATATTCCAAGGAGAATGTTTTTTACATTTTTTTTCGTTCTGATTTCACATGTGTAACCTGTTGGAACATACTGTACATACCGTAACCTCAACCGCACGGAATATTATTCTACTGGTCTCCGAAAGTGGACTAATTCCTCGAACGTTACCTTTGCAGCTCCAAGGTGACACACGTAAGGAAGTAGTCGTTTATTGTGTACCTAAATATCTGGTTCTAGTTCAGGAGACTTAGAAGCAAACAAAGTCTTCATTCGTGAAACATTTCCCACTGAAGTTTTCCTAAAATCTACGTGACTGAAACAGCAGTTCAACCTCAGGCAGGTAGAATACAATATTGCATGCTCTCTTCTTCATGGGAAACCTCAAATTAATCCCAAACTCACGAGCTCAAGATACAAGAAGGTCATACGTAAGTCTCCAATGATTTCTACTAGCTGTTAAATTATGTTAAATTTATTCAGAATTAATACTGGTAAATTACTTCCTTTCTACTAACAATTTGAGGCAATGCTACCATTTCTTGTCACTTTCTTGATGTTGCTGCAGAATAAACATTTAAATTGACGAATAAATAAATATTAGAGTAACACACAATAAAGCAAACTAATTCTGCCATGTTGACAGCACATCGGCTAAACCGTAGTGAGATAACTAGACAATCGTTACACGACATTAACCGCTTAATGTGCCTGTAGCAATATGAGTGTGGCCATTTCTTCCGTGAAGCCGTTGTGACTGCCTCTCGTTTGGTAGTTGGGGAAAAGTTGAACGGCGTACCGAACGTGTAATTACTCGTGGTTGCGTTACTTTATGTGTGATCTCTTTACAGATCTGAAGTGGTCACAGTCAATTTGAAGTAGAAAGGGAATTGAATGTGAATGTGACACTTCAAGGCTGTGGAAAAAATTTCAGCCAGGATGATATATTCATCGGCAGTGCAAGTAAGGTAAATCACACGCCAACAACCGAGTGCCAGGGTCGTTACCTAGCCGTTAAGTGACGGGACGCGTACAACAAACACAGGGGCTACCCTGGTAACCTCTGGGTCACATGTCTCGAATTCGTGTCTCATAGGCTGTGAGAGGCTATTGTTCTGTATGTACTCAGATATATTCATTTCACACTAAAGGAACTCTCGGTACGTGTATCTGGTAAACCGTAGATGCACCCAAAACTAGAGGGCAGTGCCCGTGGATTAGTCACAGCGCAACCTGAAGTGTAGTGCTCGATGGATCTTCACCCGGAAAGCCGTGGGATACACACTGAGGAGACAAAAGTCAAGGAATACCTTTTAATATCTTGTCGGACCTCCTTTTGCTCGCCATAGGGCAGCAATTGGACGTGGCATGGACTCAACAAGCCGTTGGAAATCCCCTGCGGAGATATTAAATTATAGTGACTCTATAGGTGTCCGTAACTGCGGGAGAGTTACAGGTGCAGGATTTCGTGCGCGAACTGTCCACTCGATTATGTCCCATATATGTTCGATGGAGTTCAGGTTGGTCCATCATCATTCGCTCGAATTGTCCAGAATGTTCTTTAAACTAAAAGCGAACAATTATGGCCTGTTGACATAGCGCAATGTCATTCATAAAAATTCCATGTTTGTTTGGATACAAAAGGTTTCCCAGCAGACGAACATAACCACTTCCAGTGAATTACCGGTTCTGTAGGACCAGAAGACATAGTACATTCCATGCGATCACAGTCCACGCTGTTACGGAACCACCAGCATCTTGCGCAGTGACTCGTTGAGCAACTTAGGTCCATGGCTTCTTGGGATCTGTGCCAGAATCGAACTCTTCTATCAGATCTTATTAACTGAAACCGGGACTCTCGGTTTTCCAGTCGCCTAGGGTCCAACAGACTCGGTCAAGAGCCCACGAGAGGCGCTGCATGCGATGTCGTACAGTTACCAAAGGCACTCGCGTCGGTCATCTGCTGCCATAGCCCATTAACGCCGGATTTCGCCGCACTGTCCTAAATAACGCGTTGGACGCACGTCCTGCTTTGATTTCTGCGGTTATTTTATGATGTGTTGCTTGTCTGTTAGCACTGACAACTCTACGCAAACACCTCTGCTCTCGGCATTTACGTTAAGGCCGTCAATCACTACGCTGTCTGTGATGAGAAGTATTGCCTGAAAAGTGGTATTCTTAGCACGCTCTTGACACTGTGGATTTCTGAGTACTGAATTCTCTTACGATTTCGGGAAAGGGGTGTCACAACATCTACCTCCAAGTACCATCCCGCTTTCAGAGTGTGTTAATTCCCGTCGTGAGAGCATTATCACGTAGTAAACATTTTCGCATGAATCACCTCTGTACAAAAAACAGATGCACCAAAGCACTGCCGTTTTACACCTTACTTCTCAGTACACTATGTATACACTGAGGAGACAGAGATCATTGCATTGCAATATGTACATATGCAGACGGCGGTAGTATCACGTACACAAGTATACATAATGGTAGTGCTTTGGCAGAGTTGTCATTTGTACAAGGCGTATTCCGAAAGTAAGGTCCGATCCGTCGCGAAATGGAAACCATAGTGAAAAGCTTTGCATAGATGTGTTTGGCAGTGTCCCTAATATGCCTATTGATCACGCCACGTCTGCCTTTCCAGCTCAGATCGCACAGTGAGCTTGTAAAGATGCCCAGAAAACAGGGTCTCCAGCCGACTATGAGTCCCCACGAGAGATTTGGCCTTATTTGATGCAGCCCATACAACATAACTGTCCTGCATTCCCTTCTTCATGACAGTTCTCCACCGCAGTTTGCAGGGGCAATGAGGACTCCCCTGCAGCGTTTTCGATGAGAAGTGTTTCGCCGCTCTCCATACAGCACAGAGTTTGCTCCCTCTGATCTTCATCTCTGCTGACATAAACCACTGCCTATGAAGTCAACGTTTTGACACAGACAGCGTAGAAAATCGGCGAAAAGTGCAGGCGGCTGCCTTCTATGATGAGTGTATTGGATAGTTGGCACAACGCTACGACAAATGTCCGAGACGGATCAAATATTATGTAGAGACATTGTTGGAAGGCGTGGCTAACTATTCCAAATAAACCACTTTTGAATTTCACTGTGGTTTCCATTTCGCCACCGATCGGATCTTACTTTCGGAATACGCCTCGTACACTGGTGATTCGTGTGAAGATGTTTACGATGTGATAATGACCGCACGATGGGAACTAGCAAGCTGTGAAAGCCGCCAAAGCACTGCTGCTTTATATCCTGAGTACGCGATGATACCTCTGTCTGTATATGTGTGTATCGCTATCCCACGACTTCTGTCACCGCAACGTATTACAACGCAGCCGAGGTTGTAGAAGCCGAGTGTCATGATGGCGCCAGTGAGTTTATTTGAGGCAGCATCGCTTTAGAAGCAGGTTCGCAACTGCATCACTTTCGCGGCTATTCTTCGTGATTATGTGATCCTGCAAGGGAAATGGCAGCACGACGCGAATTAACAGACTCCCAAACAAGAATGGTATTAGGACCTAGACGTCTGGGACATTCCATTCCTGAAATGGTTAGGGAATTCAATATTCCGAGATCCGCAGTGCCAAGAGTGTGCCGAGAGTACCAGCTTCTAGACATTACCTCTCACCATGGATAACGCAGTGACCGATGGCCTTCAGTTAATGAACGAGAGCAGCAGCGTTTGCATAAATGTGTCAGTGCTAAGACATAAGCAACAGTGATTGAAATAAGGGCAGAAATCAATGTGGGACGTACAACAAACGTATCCTTTAGCAAAGTGCCACGAAATTTGGCGTTAATGCGCCATGGCAGCAGACGACCGGCGGTAGTGGCTTTGATAAAACCACAACATAGCCTGCAGCGTCTCTTCTGGGCTTGTAGCACTATTGGTTGGACCCTAGACAACTGGAAAACCGTTTGGTGCTCAGATGAGTCCCGATTTGTGACACAGACCCCACGAAGCCATGGATCCAAGTTGTCAACAAGGCGCTGTGCAAGCTGGTGGTGGCTCCATAAAGGTTTGGGCTGTTTTTAGATAGAATGGGCAGATAATTGACTGAAAATGGTTACGTTCGGATACTTGGGGATCATTTACAGCCATTCATAGAAGTCATGTTCCCAAACAGCTACGGACTTTTTATGGATGATAATGCCCCAGTTCACCAGGCCGCAATTGTTCGTGACTAGTTTGAAGAACTTTCTGGGCATTCGAGCGAATGATTTGTCCACCCAGATCGACCGATATGAATCAAATCGAACATTTATGGGACATAATCGAGAGTTCAGTTCGTACACAAAATCCTGCACCGGCAACACTGACGCCTTTATGGATAGCTGTAGAGGCAGCATGGATCAGTATTTCTGTGGTGGACCTCGACGACTTGTTGAGTCCATGCCACGTCGAGTTGCTGCGATACGTTGAACGAAAGATCTGACACGATATTAGGAAGTGTCTCATGACTTTTGTCACCTCAGTGTGCCATCGGCAGAAGGTCGGTTGGTGTCAATTATGGCAGTTTTGTGGCATACGTCTTATTTAACCAGTATTGCCCAACCTTTTAGCTGACTTGAGGCACACTGGAAGAAGGCGTGTAGCTATGTTCAAAATGTTCTAATGTGTGTGAAATCTTATGGGACTTAACTACTAAGGTCATCAGACCCTAAGCTTACACACTACTTAACCTAAATTATCCTAAGGACAAACACACACACCCATGCCCGAGGGAGGACTCGAACCTCCGCCGAGACCAGCCGCAGAGTCCATGACTGCAGCGTCTGAGACCACTCGGCTATTCCCGCTCGGCGTGTAGCTATGAGCCGCACATGATGTACTTAGCACTACGCACTACTAACAATAACTACTGACAAAATAATAATGGTGCGTTGAGAGAATAACATCGTATGGCGGGAGCTTCAGATCAAAATATTCGATTTATCATAAAGTTACATAAACTGAACTTTGTGGATATTTTATTTACTATTATTACTATTTTTGTGTGATAGATGCTTCGTCCGGTCCCATTGATGCTTGATTGGGGTGCATGCAGCCTGCAGCCCAATTATTGGACACCCTTGATTTAAACTATTGTGTGTGATTACCTCACCAAAATGCCACTCTGGGATTACATTATCAAATGGTTCAAATGGCTCTGAGCACTATGGGACTTAACATCTGTGGTCATCAGTCCCCTAGAACTTAGAACTACTTAAACCTAACTAACCTAAGGACATCACACACATCCACGCCCGAGGCAGGATTCGAACCTGCGACCGTAGCAGTCGCGCGATAACATTATCACCATATCCCATGTTCCTTAGTGAACTTCCTAACACTTATAAGTTATAGACATGAATATATAATTGCGACAAGTGTTGAATTACTATGGATGTAATAATATGCAAATATATTTGTGCGTACACTTCTCTAACTTTAATGAAGCACAATGGTGAGATAGTTATGGATTCTATAAATCATTAGCTTGATTTCTATCGAAATTACGTGTATGTAGATAGTTGACCAGTCATCTATACATTATTTATTATTGTCTGCGGCTGCATGCTGGTTTATTTAAAGATTAGTGCAGTGACTTACATTTATTGGTAACCATTATTTTTCGAAAATCACGATGGATTATCATTGACGAATTGCAATGTCGCCCTTACAGGATGTACCATCTATTTTGGTCGTTCCAATAAATATTTTATCCAGAAGTAAACTAAAAGTATGTCAAGAAAATGTTGTTTATCTCCCTCGTAAACTTTAACCAGCATGCACGCAGTGGGGGGTACCACTTGTCGGAGTTAATAGTAAGCGAACGGAAAAACAAGGTAAGGGCACCTTGGTCTTTCAGTCAACCGTCTTCAGTTGAAGGTTTATGGGAGTAGAATTTACGCCGAAGACAATAAAGTAGAAATGCTACTCGTCCATGGATAATGTACGTTTGCAGAACAGTAATTACAAAAATGTTTCCTTATTTAAAAATTTGGTATGTGTAGCAAAGTCTTGTATTGCTTTCAGACGGGGTGTTGTGAGCAGTAAAGGCAGTCCTTAATTAAAAACTGCATTATCATTAGGTAAGTGATACACTTTGTTACATTTTTTAGCAGGACGTATTTTGTTTACGAATGTGAGGCACTAGTGGTCATGTTTGCCCTGCAGAAATTTAGGTTCTATTTAGACATTAGGCCCTAAGTTGGGTACAGTTAAATAGCATGGGCCAGATTTGCCAGATGGGCGATGAATATTTCAGCCTTTTAGTTAGAGGTCAGGCATTATAAAGGAGACACACAATGCAGAAGGGTTGAGTCACATGCTGCAGAGAGATACAGAGGAAACTGAAGTTAGTGCGATAGGGCTGGATTATTAGGTGCACAGCCTGAGTGAATTTGGGGGTCTTCCTGCGATGTTTAAGGGTATTGCTAAGCTTTAAGTTGAAGATGACTGCTTGAGGGTAACCAAACAAAAAACTGGAAAGAGGGAAGTGATTAGACAGTATCCTGTAACGAAGAGAACTCTGTAGTAGCAGGCCTTGGATAGTGTTACCTACGGAATTTGTACCCATGTTATTTTATTACTATAACCAGTCCCCAGTGGGGCACACTTGGAGGGCTTTAAACCACGTTTTCCCGTGCAGGAGACAAGTATGCTCTAATAGGCATTGCGGCTTTTCCGAGGTTCTCTTGATTGTTTCCCTATAGATTCCTGACCACACAGTCTGTGATATACTGATTGAAGTTAAGTAACATTGGTCCTTTGCCGAGAGTCAGTTTCACACAACGCCAAGGATTTAGCGTCCAGTGTTCAGACAGTTCTTGTCTGAGACAGGAATCAGGCTCTCTACCACTACAGGGTCTTAACCGAACCTAAGACAGTGAAGTGTATCATAAAAACAACCTTGATTGCTTATCATCATCTGATCACATTTAATAGTATGTAACTCTGGAGCGTCTAACATATGCTCACAAATGGCTAGGCTTCACCTCATCTACATCTACATCCATACTCCTAGAGCCACCTGAGGGTGTGTGGCGGAGGGTACCTAGAGTACCTCTATCGGTTCTCCCTTCTATTCCAGTCTCGTATTGTTCGTGGAAAGAAGGATTGTTGGTATGCTTCTGTGTGGGCTCTAATCTCTCTGTTTTTATCCTCATGGTCTCGTCGCAAGATGGTGGTCTAGCGGTTCTGGGCGCTTAGTCCGGAGCCGCGCGACTGCTACGGTCGCAGGTTCGAATCCTGCCTCGGGCATGCATGTGTGTGATGTCCTTAGGTTAGTTAGGTTTAAGTAGTTCTAAGTTCTAGGGGACTGATGACCACAGATGTTAAGTCCCATAGTGCTCAGAGCCATTTGAACCATTTTTTTCTTCGCGAGATATTCATAGGAGGGAGCAATATACTGCTTGACTCCTCGGTGAGGGTATGTTCTCGAAACTTCAACAAAATCCCGTACCGAACTACTGTGCGTCTCTCCTGCAGAATCTTCCACTGGAGTTTATCTATCATCTCCGTAACGCTTTCGCGATTTTTAAATGATCCTGTAACAAGCGCGCTGCTCTCCGTTGGATCTTCTCTATCTCTTCTATCAACCCTAACTGGTACGGATCCCACACTGGTGAGCAGTATTCAAGCAGTGGGCGAACAAGCGTACTGTAACCTACTTCCTTTGTTTTGGGATTGCATTTCCTTAGGACTCTTCCAATGAATCTCAGTCTGGCTTTACCAACGATCAACTTTATATGATAATTCCATTTTAAATCACTCCTAATGCGTACACCCAGATAATTTATGGAATTAACTGCTTCCAGTTGCTGACCTATTTTGTAGCTAAATGATAAGGGATCTATCTTTCTATGTATTCGCAGCACATTACACTTGTCTACATTGAGATTCAGTTGCCATTCCCTGCACCATGCGTCAATTCGGTGCAGATCCTCCTGCATTTCAGTACAATTTTCCATTGTTACAACCTCTCGATACACCACAGCATCATCTGCAAAAAACCTCAGTGAACTTCCGATGTCATCCCCAAGGTCATTTATGTATATTGTGAATAGCAACGGTCGAATGACACTCCCCTGCGGCACACCTGAAATCACTCTTACTTCGGAAGACTTCTCTCCATTGAGAATGACATGCTGCGTTCTGTTATCTAGGAACTCTTCAATCCAATCACACAATTGGTCTGATAGTCCATATGCTCTTACTTTGTTCATTAAACGACTGTGGGGAACTGTATCGAACGCCTTGCGGAAGTCAAGAAACACGGCATCTACGTGTGAACCCGTGTCTATGGCCCTCTGAGTCTCGTGGACGAATAGCGCGAGGTGGGTTTCACACGCCCGTCTTTTTCGAAACCCATGCTGATTCCTACAGAGTAGATTTCTAGTCTCCAGAAAAGTCATTATACTGGAACATAATACGTGTTCCTAAACTCTACAACTGATCGACGTTAGAGATATAGGTCTATAGTTCTGCACATCCGTTCGACGTCCCTTCTTGAAAACGGGGATGACCTGTGCCTTTTCCAATCCTTTGGAACGCTACGCTCTTCTACAGACCTACGGTACACCGCTGCAAGAAGGGGGGCAAGTTCCTTCACGTACTCTGAGTAAAATCGAAGTGGTATCCCATCAGGTCCAGCGGCCTTTCCTCTTTTGAGCGATTTTAATTGTTTCTCTATCCCTCTGTCGTCTATTTCGATATCTACCATTTTGTCATCTGTGCGACAATCTAGAGAAGGAACTACAGTACAGTCTTCCTCTGTGAAACAGCTTTGGAAAAAGACATTTAGTATTTCGGCCTTTAGTCTGTCATCCTCTGTTTCAGTACCATTTTGGTCACAGAGTGTCCGGACATTTTGTTTTGATCCACCTACCGTTTGACATAAGACCAAAATTTCTTAGGATTTTCTGCCAAGTCAGCACATAGAACTTCACTTTCGAATTCATTGAACGCCTCTCGCATAGCCCCCCTCACACTACATTTCGCTTCGCGTAATTTTTGTTTGTCTGCAAGGCTTGAGATGTAAAACAGCATGCAAATGGCATTTATGTTTGCTTTCAGATCTAACTCTCCATTTGCTAATTCGTGGTCGATTGAGGATGTGTTACCCAGGAAGAGATCCCCCAAAGAGGCAGGGGACAGATGGTGTACAGTAATTTTTTGATGGCTCATGAGCAAGGGGCTTAGGCTTACAACAGTGGGAGATGCCGAAGTCCATTTTGATAGGATAGGGCTATACCTTAGGAACTTCGGTTGGCAGAGCAGAGCTCATGTCATGTTCATGGGGAAGCTCCTCTCATGCTTTAAGGGCTCTTTCAAAATTGTTAGGTTTGCGAGTCCTGTCACAGGACAGCTAAGCAATGCAGCATACACATCTCCCAGCTTAAAGCATCTTGTTAACAATGACTTGTTATTGTCTACGTGCATCTTAGGTTATTGCCACTGGTTATTTACTCTTTTGCTGTGTTTTAGTGGTGTCACTTTCTTCTTCTGCTGGTGGGGGGGAGGCAAAAGGTTTTTGTGGGTAGGGGGTGTTATGGGGATGAATGAGCTGTGTTGATTAGCATGGTCGCTTTAACCGCTTCCAGAGAGTCACTTTGTATGGAGTGTCATTCTGACATCACAAAAGTGTGGATGGTGCTGGCATGTAATTGCTGTGAGCGACACTATGGCCAAGATGGTATGGACGATTGTCAGTGGACTAGTTAGTTGCTGCCCAGAGAGAAGCGAGCGAGTTCTGGTGGAGGCATGAGCGGGGTAGTAGAGATGTTTGGGTGCTGCACCACTGTAAGCTGGGTGTTACTACATTCGGCGTGGGGCATCGTCAGCGTGTGTATACAACAGCGAGGTGGAGCAGTTTTTGTCTTGTGGCTGGACAGACAGCATTCCCAGTGGAAGTGAAGAAAGAGGCTTATGCGTATTAAGGGAATCACTGCCTGAGTGCTTTTGTCGCTGAACGTTTCATGCTGGTGGTTCAGTGGTTTCCAGGCAGCGGACTGAGTGTGTTCGTTAGCCACATATTCAGCACGGAAATCCATAGTTGTTACCTGACAAGCTTTGGTCATATGTTAATGGAACATAAGTGTGTGTGTGTGTGTGCGTGCGTGTGTGTGTGTGTGTGTGTGTGTGTGTGTGTATCTGCTGTGCGCGAGAGCAGTTCTACTTGTTAGCCACACACTAGAAACTGATTAATTGTGTTCATCCTAACCTCATGGTGAACATGACTCAGCTGTTAATTCACTTCTGCTTAGAATTTTGTTACTTTCTCCATGTGAATAATCAGTGGTTTGTGTTATTGTACAAGAATTTACTAAGAAATATCCGTAGGCAGCTTTGTAGAGAGTTGTGTTTTACTGCTGAAGTTGTCTGAAGTATTATGACTGGTTATCACCACGGGCCAATGATTCTAAATTATTAACGATGTTGGCCAGGTTCTGTTTATTGGGCAAATGTTGGATTTTACTTTTTAATAACGTTTTAATGTTACTATTTAATGTTACTATTTAAGGATCTTTACAGGTTACAGAAATATTTTGTTTTAGCAAATGCTTATTTCCATTCTTCTGATGTTAAACAAAATAAAATTATTAAATTATGCTCCACTTCTGCAGAACCCACAGGGCTGATCCACTCCAACTAAATCCTACCCTATACCAATTACTAATTCACTGAAAAGTATTATTGACAGCTTCTTGTCTCTGCTACCAGTTTAACTATAATGGTTGTATCATCTGAAAAAAGTACCTACCATGTTTGTGTCGACATCGGTAACTATCATAATAAAATCAGGATTGTAGTGTTGGCAGAAGAGCCAACACTGTTTTTCTAGAGGAGGCCGAAATGCACGCGTTTAATTACACGCTGACTGGCGTGAGGTCTGGAACAGGACAATATCTTGAGAACTGCAAATAAATTACGTAGATGATGTAATACTTAACTTTAATCCAAAATTGTAGAACATCTCTCTTGATGATACATGCTTCACATAATACATATCAATTGAATACGGCGCCTTGCTAGGTCGTAGCAATTGACGTAGCTGAAGGCTATGCTAACTATCGTCTCGGCAAATGAGAGCGTAGTTGTCAGTGAAGCATTGCTATGAACGTCGGCTGTACAACTGGGACGAGTGCCAGGACGTCTCTCTAGACCTGCCGTGTGGTGGCGCTCGGTCTGCAATTACTGACAGTGGCGACACGCGGGTCCGGCGTATACTAATGGACCGCGGCCGATTTAAAGGCTACCACCTAGCAAGTGTGGTGTCTGGCGGTGACACCACAAGGATAAGATGGAAACTTATCACCAACACATATGCTGTTCTGGATGGAAAGATATTAGATACACGGTGAGGGTGCAACCAACGTCATGCAAATGATGTCAGGGTTGACTCTGACGTCTTTATACAGTACTAATAATGCCTTTCTACCATCTTGGGCCCTGAATGACCATATAAGTCCATGTAACATGGAAATGGGATTGCTGTGTTTGTCAGGTGTATTTTGTGTATTGGGGTTATTGTGCAACTGACTAGTTGGGAATTACCTTCTGTTCGTAATAGAATTGGCAAATGTGATAGTACGTTCTCCCAGTAATGAAATGCACATTTTTATAAGCAGCTAACGGTAGCTTAATAATGCAAAAGTTACCTTACAATGACAAAAGCTAGATTTTTTTTTTTCTTTTGTGTGTAGTTATAGCCGTATGACAGGTGGGCGCCAATTTATGCAGTTACAAATAATACAGTTTCCTCAGGCACTCCTCTCCTCCATTATGTTAGTGTCTCTTACATTACACGGGTTGTCACTCGACTAGTTTCTGCTGCATGGAAGAGCCGCGCTTTGATTTCTTTGAACCGCCCCCGTCATTCCTCCCGTAGGCCCTGCGAACAATATCACTCGAAACACTGAGCGCCTCGCGTTACCTTCCACCAGATTAAACGTTCTGCGGGAGTAGGGAGGGATGTTTTGCGGGAGATCTCAGGCTTTACTCTCGCGGGCTTCCGTTTATTCCGCCAGAGGCATTACAGTGGAGGGGCGCCTGCGAGATGCCGCCCCGGCAAACAGAGAGACAGTGGCGCGGGCGCCGTTAGAGGCAGGCGGGCGAGCTGCGCTATTGCCTGCCATGTTCATTTGGTATGCGCGTACGCGGAACGCGCCGCCGTCGCCTCCAAATACAATCAACGTGGGTAGTAGAGACGTAAGTAGCTGAGGCAGAGGCGGCGGGGGTGGACCTGTAAGCTGCGGGGTGTGGGTTGCGCAGCAAGCTCAATCGACCTCTGCTAAGCACTTGGTGTGCGCCGTGTCTCCGGCAAAAGCCGATCTTACGTTATCTGGTGAAGAAACTAAGGACAGCATCCTCGTAAGCGGTACAAGGAAAAACTTGTAGGGGATCTGGGACCCAAACGTCCTAGGAAAATCGGACTGCTCTTTAAAAAGTTAGGATATGCAACTGCGTAGCCGCGCGAGATTAGCCGAGCGGTCCGAGGCTTGGCAGTCGTGGACTGAGCGGCTGGTCCCGGCGGAAGTTCGAATCCTCCCTCTGGCCTGGGTGCGTGTGTTTGTCCTTAGGATAAATTACGGACTCTTGACCTTAGCAGTTAAGTCCCATGAGATTTCACACACAGTTTTGAACAACTGCGTATGTATACAGCGTATACAAACAAATGTGACTCGTATTCCTACAGAAGGTAGGTAGTATTGACCAAAACTAGATAACAGTTGCATTTAATTATATGTCAAGACTCCAATACCTGTTGTAATTTGTGCTGTATTACTTATGATGCATTATGTGAAGTGTTCAGTAGTGTAGACCATCTTACTGTTGCAGTAAATTACCACAATATGCATATACAATTTTTACGGAAACCAGACGGGAGTTATAAGAGTCGAGGGGCATGAAAGGGAAGCAAGTGGTTGGCAAGGGATTGAGACATGGTTGTAGCCTATCCCCGATGTTATTCAATCTGTATATAGAGCAAGCAGTAAAGGAAACAAAAGAAAAATTCTGAGTAGGAATTAAAATCCATGGAGAAGAAATAAAAACTTCAATTGTTCGCCGATGATATTGTCATGATTTTGAGACAGCACAGGACGTGGAAGAGCAGCTGAACGGAATGGACAGTGTCTTAAGCTGAACATCAACAAAAGCAAAGCGAGGATAATGGACTGTAGTCGAATTAAATCGGGTGATGCTGAGGGAATTGGATTAGGAAATGAGACACTTAAAGTAGTAAAGGAGTTTTGCTATTTGTGGAGCAAAATAACTGATGATGGTCAAAGTAGAGAGGATATAAAATGTAGACTGGCAATGGCAAGGAAAGCGTTTCTGAAGAAGAGAAATTTGTTGACATCGAGTATTGATTTTAGTGTCAGGAAGTAGCTTCTGAAAGTATTTGTATGGAGTGTAGCCATGTATGGAAGTGAAACATGGACGATAAATCTTTTAGACAAGAAGTGAATAGAAGCTTTCGAAATGTTGTGCTACAGAAGACTGCTGAAGATTGGATGGGTAGATCACAAAACGAATGAGGAGGTATTGAACAGAACTGGAGAGAAGAGAAAATTGTGGCACATCTTGACTAGAAGAAGGGATCGGTTGGTAGAGCATACTCTGAGGCATCAAGGGATCACCAATTCAGTATTGAAGGGCAGCGTGAAGGGTAGAAATCGTAGAGGGAGACCAAGAGATGAATACATTAAGCAGAATCAGAAGGATGTAGATTGCAGTAGGTACTGGGAGATGAAGAAGCTTGCACAGGATAGACTAGCATGGAGAGCTGCATCAAACCAGTCTCTGGATTGAAGACCACAACAACATGCACGTGTAAATAGTTGTCGGTTCCCAAGCGATCAGTATCAAATTGTGTGCTGGAATTATCTGTGACAGACACATAGGGCCACAGTGCATGTTGTCCCAAAAAATGAAAGTCTGGTGTTTTTAATGCATAGGCCCTCAGTTTATTTAAACGATGGCAAAACCATTGAAAATAAAATTTCAGAAACGTAGGATGTCGGCGGCCGGTGCCGACTTGTACCGAAACATATAAGGTTGTCAGTACTTGCTAAGCAAAGCGAATGTGCGTTCCCGCGTCGATATGTTTCAAAACTTTTCAGTAAACGTATTGTTGTCAGTCAGGGAACTCGTCACTGGAAATACGTAGGAGCTCTTAAAAGTGTATTTTTAATAGGTGCCGTAAAATATCAAACAAAATGTTCAAAACTGCTAATGACAAGTTCTGGAAGTTATATTTTATAATAGCTGTGAAGTGAATTTAATAGTCCGTGATAGTGCTAAACTCACTAATCACGAATGTATTATCTTTTGGGAAAAGGCGCTTAAACCGATCTAATCCGTGCGTAATTGTATGAAAAAACTAGGGAACCTATGTTAAGGTTGGTTCACAAAAAATGAACAAAAAACATATTTGAGCGGTGCCGACAAGAGTTTGTAAACATGGTACATAATTTTTTTGACATTGCACGTGCCAACGCAATTCAGTTAAAGGAATGAAATGAATACAGTATCCTCTTACATCGACAGAGAGAGGGTGGTCGGCCTGGTCAATTAGCTGGACTGGACAAAATCTGGCTAATAAAGAGGAAAGGTCTCGCTTCAAAAATACTGAGGAAGAAAAGCAGTGTGAAACATTCCTCCATGCCATTTCCTTTAACATGATCTGACGAACCGTTACAAGACGACTCATTCTTGACTCTAAGGAAAATGACAGGCGTTTACAAAATTTATTTAAATATAAGAGATTCAGTATTTATTCTTGAAGCTGTCACAGAGGCTCTTGGCTGTAGTACTGATGAATTTCCTAGTATGTTCTTGATTCAAAGAATTCGTACGGAAAACGGAAAAAGCGTGCGAAAATTATAAGAGATAAATTTCAAAACTAGGTTTCCAGTTGTTGTGTCTGTTCACTGTGATGGCAAACTGTCGCCTGTTTTACGTGATCGGAGATCAGAAGAACTTCATCTTCCGATAGTTATTTCATATGGAAATAAGGAACAGCTTATTGATGTGCCGAAGTTAGAAGGTTCTTCAGGGTGGGAACAGGCGAAGACTGTTTGGATTGTGATTGTAGATTCGAATCTCGAAGATAAAGTTCATTGTCTTTCCTGTGATACAACGGTTTCAAATACAGTTTATATCAATAGTGCCTGTGTGCTACCTGAACAAAAACGTGATAGGAATCTTTTTATTTTTTTACCATCATACGTGAATGAATTGGTGTTAAAAAACGTGTTCAAAGTAAAACTCAGTCAAGTAACAACAATCCTTGATATTCCACTCTTCAAAAACTTCCAGATAACTAGAAAGATGTCGATCCTGATCAAACACTGTGCTATAAAGAAAATCTCGCATTGCACCTAACTGCTTCCGAAATTGACAGTCTGCTTGAGTTTTACCGAACTGAATGGACCAAAGAAATGGTCAGTCATGACTATCGAGAGTTGATATTCTTAGGTAGGATTCACAGAGAAAAGATTCGACCTCCAGGTGCCATGCACCAAGTTCGATGGATAGCGAGTGCTATTTCTTTCCTTAAAGTATCATAACTTTGCGCTCAGTTCAAAATTCCAGCAAGGATAAGCCAGCGCTATTAGACGTTTTTGCCAAGATAAGCCAGCATTTATGGTATATGAATGATGAAGTTTCTGTCATGTCACCGCTTGACGATAATGTGGATCTAGGAAATAAAGTAAATATGGTTGGAAATTTAACGAAAGCTAATTTATCCCTCGTCCTAAATGTTACATCCCATCGAAGGCGGAACCTTGCGCTCCACCGAATGGCAAGATGAATAAGTAAATACAGAAATAGTTGTCGGTTTACATCACAATTTTGTTAACTCACATTCATTTTTAAACGATGGAGTACTGATTCATTTCAATCAGAAAGAAGTCAATGTTCGATGGGCTAATAAATGTTGACAGTTTTGTCGACGAATGTCCTACCACGCTGTCAAATAACGCTTCGTTTTAAGCAGCCAGAAAGAAAATTTCAACACTGAGCTTCCAGAGTGGTTAACCTGGTACAAAACTTTCTTGAGTTAATTACTGTTGAGGAGGAACAAAAGCAATTTTTGCTACGTTGCGTAAATAACATCGAAGGATTTATATTGACTGCATAAAGCAAACTTTGAAAAGAAAATTTAAGAAATAATGTTGAATGCATGTCGAACAGTATGTAATCAATATTTGAGGGTACTGATGTTTTATTTATTAAGTAAATATTTTGTGCCAAAATCATTCCATACTCACTCAGTACACATATTCGTGTCTGATGTCTGGCATCCAATCGACACGTGTTATTATAATTTAACTTCATTAACATCTAGTACGTGAGTAAAGGAAATAGGAGTAACCCATTGAATTAGAGACCTATATCACTGACCTCAATTTGCAGTACGATTTTGGAGCATATACTGTACTCGAACATTATGAATTACCTTGAAGAAAATGACTTACTGATACATAACCAACACGGATTCAGAAAATGTCGTTCTTGTGCAACACAGCTAGCTCTTTATTCCCATGAAGTAATGAGTGCTGTCGACAAGGGATCCCAGATCGATTCCGTATTCCTAGATTTCCAGAAGGCTTTTGATACCGTTCCTCACAAGCGACTATTAATCAAACTGTGTGCATATGGAGTATCGTCTCAGTTGTGTGACTGGATTCATGATTTCCTCTCAGAGAGGTCACAGTTCTCAGTGATAGACGGTAAATCATCGAGTAGAACAGAAGTGATATCTGGCGTTCCGCAAGGTAGTGCCACAGGCCCTCTGTTGTTCCTGATTTACATAAATGATCTAGGTGATAATCTGAGCAGCCCTCCTATCTAAGGGCTGTCAAATCGACTAAATACCTAGGAATTACAATTACGAGCTGCTTAAATTGTAAAGACCACATAGATAATATTGTGGGAAAGGCGAAACAAACACTTCGCTTTGTTGGCCGAACACTTGTAAGATGCGACAAACCCACTTAAGAGACACCTTACATTACACATGTCTGTCCTCTGCTGGAATATTACTGCGCGGTGTGGGATCTTTGCCAGGTAGGATTGACGGAGGATATCGAAAAAGTGCAAAGAAGGGCAGCTCGTTTCATGTTATGGCGCAATAGGGGTGAGAGTGTTACTGATATGATACGCGAGTTGGGGTGGCAGTCACTGAAACAAAAGGGATTTTCTTTGTGGCGAGATCTATTTACGAAATTTCATTCACTAACTTTCTCTTCCGAGTGCGTAAATATTTTGTGGACACCCACATACGTAGGGAGAAATAATAATAAAATAAGAGAAATCAGAGCTCGAACGGAAAGATTAAGTATTCCTTTTTGCCACGCGCCATTCGAGAGTGGAATGGTAGAGAAGTAGTATGAAAATGGTTCGATGAACCCTCTGTCAGGCAGTTAAGTGTGAATTGCAGAGTAACAATGTAGATGTAGATGTTAAGGACAAATAGAAAAAAACAGAGGGTATGCATATTTGATTTCGTGAAAAAAATGTCTCACGTATTTCAGGACACGGTAGACCACAAATTTTGCCAAACAGATTTAACAAGTGTTGTGTCTCACCGAACTGTGCACCTGAATTACTAGCCCTATGGAGAACGTTGCTCTTGTAAAAAGACAATTGCTGTGGCTCATGCATGACGGGGAACCACCCAGTTTCCTGCGGGACGCGCGACAGTATTTCACCACAGTGTTCCATGGGCGATGAACTGCTCGCGGAGATGTGTGTAACATGGCGTTTCCGTTTACCGGACATGAGTCCATTGGACATCTGACTGTGGGGATATTTACATGCACTTGCGTATGCCAACTCATGGACGATATGCAGAGGCCACAGGAGAGCGTGACCAAAGCATATGACGCAATTCAATTGGGTCAGGTTTGTTTGAAAGACTGCGTGATTCACGAAGAAGGGCTGAAGGATATGTCAGGATGGCCGGTAACCACGTGCAGCAATGGCTGTATCGTCTGCTTCTACGTAATAGTCATTTGGTAATGAGAGAACAGATTGTCGCATATATAAATAGGTGTCGGTTTCCGTACGTACCGTATTTGGATATTTTCTGCTGGTGGTGAGTACAGGATATTGACAATTTTTTAAACGTCTTGTATATGTTTCCAACTCCTCTGTGTAGAAGACGATCAGAAAAAGAGTATGCAGTGTATTTTCTTTTCACACTACCAGAATCTGAATGTTTCCGAACGTTCAGCCTACTGCAGCCGTTTCTCAATAAAAGACTTGGAGACGTGTGACTGCATCATAATGTAAACTGTCCCAACGTTTCTCTTAATCGTCCTTATGGCCTTTCGTATACAGACCGTTCTATAGTTAAGAAATTTTTATCAACTGCAGGTAACCGTGCTTGTTATAACTGTTAAACCTCTTTTTGATTTCAGACACGGTCAGACATTGACATATGATATGCCTGTGTAACTGAGGAATACATTGTGGTACTTGTATTCTACCGAGATGTAAACTGAGTAAAAGAATCAGATGTCCTAGCTGTTACAATTTCTCTGTTATCTGGCAAAAAATTCGTAACTATCGTTTCGTATTGAAACAATTTCTGTTGCTAGAATAAATGATATTAAAGAGGACAGCACAAAGTTACCAACCAGTAACAGACAATTTTTTAACGAACTGACGTGTAACCTTGTTACACTGTGGAATAACATCAGAACGTAATTTTGGATTAGTCGGTAAGTCGTTCTTCTGCAGGATGAGTTAATAACAAGAAATGCGATCGTCCAGTCTGTAGACATTTATATCCAGTGGAAATTGTTGAGAGTACCTAACAACAGAGATCTTGGTTGGCTCTGAGAAGTTCAAGAAAAGGACGAAGTTGGTCGGAGGAGGGGTGGGGGGGGGGGGGCGGTCAAGGCCGCAATTCTAACAGCATGGCGTCGTTGATTGCGTTACATCGGCAGCACGCGGCTCGAGATGCTTACCACGCACCAGCAGCACATTGTCGTGGCGCAACATGGCTGCTGCCGATATGAATTTACACAAGACTGGTTCGAAGGTGATGTATTCCAGATCATGTCAATAAATATGGCAGCAAATTCCACACTATCACCTTAAGATCTGTCACGTAGTTATACTGCCTCAGGTCTGCGACGTACTCGGGGTCGGTGAGCGTCTCATCGTGGTTTTATTAACTCCGGGGCAGCACAGCAGCGGAAACACTCCTAGAGAATGCAGTCCCTACAGCCAACTTGATTCGTGGGAGTGGGGGGAAGGACTTGCGATGGCTGTTCCTGCGGATTTTAGTGGCATGGGTGGCACGAGCTTCTTGAGGTTGAGCAACCTGTCGTGGCACAGGCATAACGGCCGCGCGACAAAACCGTCTACATATGCAATGGCGTGCCTACAGCCCTAATACATTGGCGAAAAAAGTCGCAACACCAAAAAATAATAAATGTAGCATAACGAATTTTGGGGTATACGTTTGACGAGGTAACATATTTAAGTGATTAACATTGGAAGCTCATAGGTTAATTTCAGTGCTAGATATGTCATTGAAAATGTGGAAAGCTGGTACAATAATAACTTGTGTAACATCCAGAATGTTGACTGCAAGCATGCAAATATGTATGCAATGTGTTGTACAGGTGTCGGATGTCAGTTTGTGGGGTGGAGTTCCATTCCTGTTGCACGTGGTCGGCCAATACAGCGACGGTAAATGCTGTCTGTGGATGACGCTGGAGTTGTCGTCTGATGACGTACCATATATGCTCGATTGGATACAGATCTTGTCATCGAGCAAGCCAAGGCAACATGTCGACATTCTGTAGAGCACGTCGGGCCACAACAACGGTACGTGGGCGAGCGTTATCCTGTTGGAAAACACCCCCTGGTATGGTGTTCATGAATGGCATCTTAACAGGCCTAATCGCGAGTCTGACTTACAAATTTCTATATACAATCCGTGGGATGACCATGAGAGTCCTCCCGCTGTCACACGAAATCGCACTCCAGACCATAACTCCGGGTGTATGTCCGGTGTGTCTAGCTCACAAGCAGGTTGGTACAGGCTCTCTATTGGCCGTCACCTATCCAACACACTGCCATCACTGACACCGTTGCAGAAGCAGCTTTCATCAGAAAACACAACAGACTTCTACCTTGACCTCCTCCAACAGGTATCGCCTAACGCCACTCAAGTCACAAGTGGCGGTGGTTTGTGGTCAGTGGAATGCACACTACAGCGCGTCTGGCTCTGAGCTGTCCTTGAAGCAACCGATTTGCAACAGTTCATTGTGTCACTGTGGCGCTAATTGATTCTCAAATTGCTGCTGTAAATGCAGTGTGCAAGAGCCATACGCCGAAAGGTACCAAACCTTACTGATTAATTTATCTGGTCGGAAGATATTAATAATAATCCGTCGCACCATCTGATGCTACTGTATGCAGGCAACACATCGACATCGATGTGTCTAGATGCCTGAGGAAAATTCATATTAATGTATAAATTTGCGGATTATGTTTTTCCGCTTGTAAATCAAATAATGCAGTAGATCTGTAATTACCGTCACTGTAATAGTAATTACATATATTGTGTTACTCTGAGGTTGGAAACATGATTATCCGGCCGTTAAACTATCTTTGTACAGGATGTCTGTGCGCAGCTGCTGAGGCCTCTCCACGTGTGTGACACAGCACAAAAAGTGTCAGGTTTACAGCCATCTGAGACGCTCGAAACAGTTTCGTGAACACATAATTCTCGTTCGGTCTGTGAGGCGTGGCGCCATTGAATTAGTAGACCTGTCTGGCGCCACTGGCTCCAGTGTAGTATCGACTATCCCTCTTGCGGGCCCATTGCCAATATCTATAAGGAAGAGTTCGTATCTGTGGGTTGTGTCCTTAGAAGGTATTTGCTTGCCGTTGTATATATGGGGTTCGCTGGCCGGAGATGGAGGCACGAAATTGGGGATTGGCGGTAGCGTCGCGACAAGAGATGGTCACGAGGTCCGAGCGGCCGAAGCCACGAGCTGCGCAGAGCGAAGATACCGGAGTACTTCACCGGGGTCAGCGTCGACTACAAGCAGCAGGCCGACATTGCGTCGGTTGTTTGGCAACATTCGTGTCGTACGACGGCTCGTGGCTTGGCTGCCCTCTTCTACCTGGCTTTCATCGGCACCACCCAGTAACCGCTACAACAACGCACCGTGGATCCATGGAAGAGCTTGCTGATAAAGGGGAGTAACATACTGTAATCCTCGTGATGATTTGTTTCTTTGTCTCCTTGCCTTCATTATTATTTTCTGGTTTGTACCCGAACCTCAGAGTGTTTACAGTTTTGCTCGTAATTATAGGCAGTAGTATTGTACCAAGACGCTAGTTGAGATTCGAAAATTTGTCCCGTTATTATATTATCTTTCTTTTGTGGTTTGTACCCATTCATTAATGTTCTAATGAATCAGCTCTTGGTCGTAAATACAGCCGGCACAATTGTAATAAGGCACAGGTTGCCGTTACGCACAAGAGGGACCTTGTGGTTAGATTTAGCTGTTAACCAATTTAGTTCTTTGACTGTAATTGTATTTTTCAGTCGTTAGCTATAATCTGCATAACCTTTTGTACTAAGCTGTTTGCCGGCCGCGGTGGTCTCGCGGTTCTAGGCGCGCAGTCCGGAACCGTGCGACTGCTACGGTCGCAGGTTCGAATCCTGCCTCGGGCATGGATGTGTGTGATGTCCTTAGGTTAGTTAGGTTTAAGTAGTTCTAAGTTCTAGGGGACTGATAACCACAGCAGTTGAGTCCCATAGTGCTCAGAGCCATTTTACTAAGCTGTTCGTTTCTGTGTTCGTAAGACCGGGTCGCTGTTGATGTATTTTTGGTGGGTCTTGTGGTTCCGCTCAGTGACTTCTGTTGTAATAAGTGTTCACAAGTAATGTTTTAAGACGTTACTTCAGAGTGGTCTTAATAACTGACAGTCAGTTTAACTTTGAAAATATTAATAGCCAACTGTCACCAGGGCTTTAGACAGAATAAAATTGTCAGAAGGGACGGGTTGGGATCCAGTCGCACCTTCGTAGCCGATTGCAACTAAGCAGTTCGTTTCTTTGAGGTAAGCCTTATCATTGTCATATTGTTTGCTAATCTGTTTAACATTTAATCACAGGTGCTCATCTTAAACCTAAACCTTTCGACACACAGCCTTCAAATTAAAAATTAAGTTATCTGTTTTGAGTAACTGAGTCACTCTTGTCATAAATGGTGTTCATATAATTTTCCATGTGTTGCAGAAGCGTATTTAATAAGATAGACTGTGTCCAGTGCGGTAATAAACACCGCTGTTTTACCCAGTAGCCGGCCGGGGTGGCCGAGCTGCTCTAGGCGCTACAGTCTGGAACCGCGTGACCGCGTGACCGTTAGAATCCTGCCTCGGGCATGGATGTGTGTGATGTCCTTAGGTTAGTTCGGTTTAAGTAGTTCTAAGTTCTAGGGGACAGATGACCTCAGCTGTTAAGTCCCATAGTGCTCAGAGTCATTTGAACCATTTACCCAGTAACGGGCGGGCTGCAGGTCTTGCCGTCTTGTGACCATTGTCACAGTGCTTGCTGTTTTGCAATACAGCACTTCAAATTTCTTTTGCAAAGATTAAAGCTTATTCAACTCAAGGTTTAAGGTCAAAAGAAATGCTAAAATTTGTTCATTTTGTTAATAGAAATTTTATGTTTAACTGCTTCGATTATCTGTTAAACACAGTTTATATATTGTTAAATACACAGGTTGTATGAGAAGGAAATTATATTGGTGGGTCCTCCCTTCCACGTTTCCCTTGATTCCAGTAAGTACCATGTATCAGTCTGAAATGAAATTCGTTTTAAATTTACTTTTGTATACTTACGTTCTGTATATGGGAAGTGGTAAATAAAGGTTCACACCGCAAAGTGTCACGCAAAAAGGTCAGAAAGGGATCAGTCGAGGAACCTGACGGAGATGTGTTTTCCGTAACAATCTGTCCTACCTCAGCTTGAATGAGGCTGTCACATGGTCTCGTTTAAGATCTGCTGGAAGTGATCACAAGTCGTTGCAAAGAAACCGAGTCATCTTATCGTACGACATGAGCCCTCAATGAGAAGAGATTACGATAAACAAAAATTGCGCCAGAAATATATTATTAGCACGAGAGTGAAAGTCGTGAGTCAACTTAGCATTCCCGACACTTGGAAATGGACCGTTTTCTCAAAGGGATGTAAAATAACTGATATAAAATGCAGTAGGAAGCATTAAGCAGTCAGATGTTGTAGTCGAAAGTGAATATTTTGTTACATGAGAACAAATATATAACCAGATAAATTTTACATAAGAGCACCTAAGAACTTCTGATCGTAAACCATTTTTAAGATATCAACAGAGTGCTAGATATTTACTTTAGAATGTGAGGAGTGATAAATTATTTTTTAAAACTTACAGTGCCCAAGGCTCTGAATTTTTGGAAAATAAAAATACTGTTACTACGGACTTGTTTACGTCATTCTGATTATTTCTTACTTTATGTATACTTCGGTATATTGTGCTCTTATACTTTTATTTATTTTTTAATATGGTTTAGGTAGATGGCCGGACTGTGACTTAGAGTGTGCAGAATGTGTTAATAATTTTTGGAAGTGATTTCCAACAATTGTAACGGTCTTTTTGAAGTGTATGACACACAGCTTTATTTATAGTCATCCCGGTAGAAAAATATTAAATATTAATCACACCGAAACGTAGAGAGTTTCGGTAGACATTTAGAGCATGTGACGAAGTCCCAGTTAATGTCCAGTTCCATTACTCGGCCGTCTGAATGACAGGCCTGCCCCTGGCCCCATATGGCGTAGGCCAAGCACCGGGTGTTATTCCTGCGAAGCCTGTCGATATTTATATCTGATGCCTTTCTGGTAGGTTTATCATGTGGTGACACGAAACACATATCTGCTAGGTACAATAGCTGGCTAGTAGTGCTGCTCTAGGTGTCCAGGCAGGGAGGTATTGCACGATGTCTGGGTCTTCGGCGTTTTCTTCTTCATTCTCCTTTTCTTCGACATGGTAGCTTCTTCTTCTTGGATACCCTCAGTCGTCTCAAGGATGTTCTCATATATTTCGATGATGAGTTTCCACCGCACTGGAATGAAAAGAGTTTCTGGGGAAGAATACGGAGCAGTGTCAAAGGCTGGTCGAGGGTGAAGAAGAGCACATGGGGGTGGGGAGGTGTAGGATGATTAGGGGGCGGGGGGGGGGGGGTCAGAACGGGTAAGGGTTATTGGGGTCGGTCTATGTGTCCAGCATGGAACCACCGATCAACGTGAGCGCTGGCCCCCTGTGCGGGAGAGAGAGGCAGCTTGACCCCTCTGAGGAGTTTCTTCTTCTTCCTCTTCTTCTTCTTCTGGGATCACTTCTATGGCTCTCGTCTCAGCCCCATGGGGGTGACAGGATGGCGGGGACGGGCTCCTCTTCTTTGGTGGCACTGAACTCCACCCACACATGCTCCAGCTGGTGGAGAACTTCGTCGATTTATGCCTCCAAAGAGATCTCTCTAACGCCGTGACGGCTTTGATGGCGGCCACTGCGACGTCGATGGCAGTCGAAAATTCGCCACCTGTTCGCCGCCGGAGATGACGCAGGTCAGCCGTGCCTCACATGGATTCGTACCGGCGGGTGTCGAGTGCTTGTGCGCAGTTCATAAGCGACACGTTTTCTTCGCAGTACTCGGCGATCTGGCCAAGCTTCAGGTAGTGCCTCAGCAACTACGTGCTCCATGATGGTAGCGAGGAAGCGTGGCTTCCCCTTGACTTCGACTCTTTTTCCGCATTAAGACATCACGGGATGTATAGGAAAGCGAACCAGCGACATCGACAGTGCGACCCGTAGTGAATCGAGCAGCAGAATGAGAATTGCACAGAAAGAGACTTAAATGAAATTATAAAGGCATTTACAATAACGGATTGGAACTATTACGCAGATACGAGTTAAATCGTAGAAGGCACTTTTGTGTAAGTAAATTAATTAAAAAGCAAATGAAATTAGTCTACTTATTTATACATTAGCAGAAATTTTCCCTAGCCACACAGACCCACGGATAACTTTCCTAATTAGAAGATAATCCATTGGCGTGGGCGAAGCAATTTTCGTGATCACCACACATTCGAGCCATGAAATAGAAAAGATATCATAAATCAGTGATACAACCTGGAATCCAAGGCAACGGAGGAGTGTAAGGAAGTAAGGACACCTCCTGCGGTCAGTGAACCAGTAACCTTCACCTTGCGTGATGCAAAGTGCACCAAGGAGAAAGTCATAATAACCATCTCAGTCATAATAACCATCTGCATTGCCTGCCCCATTCAGGTTGGTTACAGCGACCGTTTTCTACTGGAGAAAACATACTGTCCGAGGAAAATAACTTTGTGATTAGCATTAGTACGGTAATTGCCGCCTTTTTCGAGATGGTTCAAAATGGCTCTGAGCACATTGGGACTTAACTTCTGAGGTCATCAGTCCCCTAGAACTTAGAACTACTTAAACCTAACTAACCTAAGGACATCACACACATCCATGCCCGAGGCAGGATTCGAACCTGCGACCGTACCGATCGCGCGGTTCCAGACTGTAGCGCCTCGAACCGCTCGGCCTCCCCGACCGGCTTTTCGAGATGCGAGTGTTGTTTTCCACCTCTTTGAAAGCACGCATGCACAGTCACTTTCTGTTTTAGACAAAACATCCGTAACCGGCCGCTGAGTCCGAGTGGTTCTAGGCGCTTCAGTCCGGAACTGCGCTGCTGCTACTGCCGCTAGTTCGAATCCTGCCTCGGGCATGGATGTGTGTGGTGTCCTTAGATTAGTTAGGTTTAAATAGTTCTAAGTCTAGAGGACTGAAGACCTCAGAAGTCCTATAGTGCTCAGAGCCATTTGAACCAAAACATCAGTGATAGAATACTTGTAGCAAATCTGTTCATGATTAACTTGCAAATCCACTGAATTTCAGGAAAGTTGAATGATTTATGCATGTGAAAGAGATGCATAAATTGGGCAAGTCAATACCATGTTGGTTCACCTCTGGCCCTATCGAAGCAGTATTCCGCTTGCTTTGATTGATAGAGTTGTTCGATGTCCTCCTGACGCATGTCGTGCCAAATTCTGTGCAACTGCTGCGTTAGATCGCTAAAACCCCGACCTGGTAGGAGAACGTTGCCCATTTTGCTCTAAACGTTCTCAGTTGACGCGAGATCTGGGAAACTTAACGGCTAAAGAAGTGTTTGGCAAACAGGAAGACAAGACGTGGAAACTCTCGCTGCTACGGGCGGGTATTATCTTGCAGTTTTGTAAGCCCAGGATGTCTGGCCATGATAGGCAACAAAACTGTACATAGTAAGACGTCGAAGTAACGTTTAACTATAACAGTGCCTCTGATGACAACCAAAGTGTTCCTCCTATGGAAAGAAACGACTCTCCAGGCTATCACTCCAGGCTATCACTTCAGGTTGTTGGCATGTACAGTAGGCGACAATCAAGTTGCTATCCCACCTCTGTCTGGGACGCCTCTAGACTCCTCTTCGGCCTAGCATCTCATTGCCTGGAATGGATTGGTCTTCAGTGATGAGCGCAACTTCGAACTGAGCCCTGATGACCAGCACAGTGTGTCTGCAGACGCCCCAGAGAGTGGTGGAATACCTGTCTGACTGTTGCCCGCCATAAGACCCGACAACCAGGTGTGCGGCCTGGGGTGCCTTTTCGTTTCATGGCAGCGCCTCTTTGGCTGTCATCCGCGACACCGTTTCACCGCAGCGGTACTTCTACGATATTCTACTCCCCGTTTTGTTGCCCCTCATGGCAAGCCATCTGGGCTTACGTTTGAGCAAGATAATGCCCGCCAGCACACGAGACAGTTTGTGCTGTTGGTTTTGGTGCTTGCCAAACCCTGTGTATCTATGTATTGAACAGGGGACCTAGAAACGACAGAGAGGCTTCGTCTCCGCCATAGCCCTGAGCCCAATGTTTGAGTAGCAGAATAATTATGCTGTGCGCATACGTGGAGACAATGTTTGCGCAGTAATCGCCGACGTAGTGTAACTGAGGCGGAATAAGGGGACCAGGTCGCCGAGGCAGATGGACAACAACCTTAAAAACCATCCACAGGCTGGCTGGCACACCGTACGTCGACCCTAATCCGCCGGGTGGATTCTTTATGGGGACCGGCACGCCTTCCCGCTCGGGAAACAGCGCGGCTAGCCAGGCGGGTTTGCCAAACACTGACTTGACCACCAAGGTCACTGAATCTCCCTCTAGTTGAGAATGTTTGCAGCATTAAGTACAGTGCCTCCGACCAGCCCAGGGGTATGACGATCTGAGGTGACTGTCAGAGTTAGGTACGATATTCCTCTGGAGGATATCCAACATCTCCGTCAATAAATACCAAGCCGAATAACTGCTTGCATAAGAGCCAGAGATGGACCATCGCATTATTGACTTGCTCTTTATCTACAGCTGTTTGTCTTGTATAAATCATAATTCTTTCCTGAGATTTTAATAATGTGTCTGTCTGCCAGTGTGTATCGTATCTACCGATTTCTGCCGGCATAGGATAACTCCTTCGATGCGCGCCGTTATCTTCGGTTTTATTTGAAGCACTAGAGATTAGTGTGGTAACCACAACCAACAGCGGGAACGCCTTGGGCTGCGGATCGGAGCCCAGGCGGGGAAGCCGCCGGCGTTGGAGCACCCACCACCGGGTAAACACAGGACGAGTCGGACAACAGACCAACGACAACTGACAACGACCGACCACGACCCACTATGAGCGACACAACAAGGAAGAGATAAACAACGGAGGCTTGTGGAAACCACAACACCAAACACCAAACATAAATCCACTCGGAACCAGAGCCAGGCAAATGTCAACAACGAGCAACGACCAGAACGCAGTACCGCCGAGATAGAAACGAAATGCAGAGCGAGTACCAGACTGGCTGGACTAGGGCAGAGCGGGTCCCTGTATACGAAACCAGAAGGAGCGGCTATTGGCCGCTGTCTGCACGTGGCGACAGCCGCTGCGCGGAATAGCCGCCGCGGAGGCGGAGCCCTCTATGGGCTGTCCACGTCCATTTGTTCTGCCGCGTGTTCGACTTCCGCAGCGGAAGGTACTAGAATTAGCCATTACCGTATCTTCAGTGTTAGTGCGGTAATCTACACTTAACTGCGTTCTCGCAATTCGTGAATACTCACGAGTCGTTAGTTTCGTTTTGGATTCCAAATTCTTAAGCTTCTTCTCTAATCCCCTTGTCAATACGCTCTGTAGGGACTGGAGAAGGCCGGCCGCTGCGGCCGAGCGGTTCTAGGCGCTACAGTCTGAAACCGCACTGCTGCTACGGTCGCAGGTTCTAATTCAGCGTCTGGCATGGATGTGTGTGATGCACTTAGGTTAGTTAGGTTTAAGTAGTTCTAAGTCTAGGGGAGTGATGTCCTCATATGTTAAGTCCTATACTAAATGGTTCAAATGGCTCTGAGCACTATGGGACTCAACTGCTGAGGTCATTAGTCCCCTAGAACTTAGAACTAGTTAAACCTAACTAACCTAAGGACATCACAAACATCCATGCCCGAGGCAGGATTCGAACCTGCGACCGTAGCGGTCTTGCGGTTCCAGACTGCAGCGCCTTTAACCGCACGGCCACTTCGGCCGGCTAAGTCCTATACTGCTTAGAGCCATTTGAACCATTTTGACTGGACAAGGTGACATAGTTTGTAAGATGTCTCTATATCTTTTATGTGTATTTGGCTTGGATCGCAGTATATAGTCCCAAATTCTGGGCTGGCAAATTCCCACTTCATGTAACAAGATTTTATCTCAAAACTGCGTTTCATTTAGAGCATATCAGACTTAATTTCGGTTCTTTGTCTGTTGCTAGTCTTTAGTATCCCTCCCTCTTTTCCTTCACTTAATTACTGACTTCGAAACATAGAGATTCAAGTTCACTAAAAGTCCTTCTCCTTCCGGTGGTTCCTCACGTTTTGCACCGCATTCATGACTTGCTAGGCTTACATTTTTCAGTAATGTCGTACGATCGGAGCAAATCACTACACACTGGTGCCTGTGTAATGAAATAAACCAGTATGCTCAATGTAGTTCAGTTCTTGTTGTTGTGGTCTTCAGTCCTGAGACTGGTTTGTTGCAGCTCTTCATGCTACCCTATCCTGTGCAAGTTTCTTCATCTCCCAGTACCTACTGCCGTTCAGTAGAGCGCACTATATCTTTAGCCGAAACAGGACAACGCGGCTTATGTAAATTATTCGCTCTATCAATATGCCTCGAAGTTTCATTTCAAGCCTCGTAACATTAGAACATGTTTCCTTGAAAATGCTTTTGTTTGCTTCATTATATGTCGATTCCTATTTGCCAATCTTTTCTTCAATCAGTTTGTAACTCCATAAATTAGATTTTGTAGGGTTACGTCAACATTTTGCACTAAAAATACATAAAAAAGGGCTGATAGGGCAGGAGGATACCTACACAAAAATCTTTCTTCGAACAGCTGATGAAAGTAACAACTAAAACCTTCAGTAGAGAAAATACACACAAACTGCAGTCAAATAACAGTAACGGAGAAATGTGAAATATGGGGGTTGGAATTTTACTAATGGGACCACAGGCATAGAGCTGGGACGTAACGAATGCAAACAATGTCGCTTACACCATACCTACGTTATTCCAGCCCATACGGTGGACTCTTTTCTTCCCATATCTCATGCATGCGCTGTTCGATAAGAAGAGAGCCTCGTACAGCGCTCAATGTAATGTAGTCCTGACACGACGTCTTTGAAACAAGACCTACGGAGTTGGACATAAACTGAATGTGCCAGAGGGTGTACAACACAAGAGTGTTGTCAAGGTCTTCAAGAGGAGTGTGGGGAATCTGTATTGCCTCACAGAAACGTAGCATTTTGGGTCAAAGCTTTCAACAAAGGCGCCAGAATATGGCAGACATTCGTCGGCCACGTCTTCCCCATATCAGTGAAGAAGTGTTTGCCATTACGGCGTTACTGAACTGTGACTGACGATTGGTGAAATGTCCAAAGAGAGAAGATTAATGCATGCGACTGTGCTTCACGCCCTGAAAGCAGTCTTGAGAACGAGAAAATATGTTCTACAATAGGTTCCGTTTCGTTAGATGGCAATGTAGAAATTTATAGAATACTACTCTGCTAGTATTCACTTGCAAAGCTACGAATGTGGAGAAGGCTCTTTTTAACGCCATATCAGTGCGCTTGATGAGATATCGGCCAAGTCGTACGAGCGACACCTGAAAAACTAATCAAATTAATGGAATCTACCTGTCACCAAGAAGACCAAAGTTAGTCGGAATTACAGCAGTGGAAAAGGTATGGCTATTCTCGTTGGATAACTGCGCTGGTCTTATCCTAACGCATACCGTTCCCCAAGGGTAGATCACCCTTTCGTTGCACTACTGGTCATATTTGGAACACATCCTATAACCAATTTTGAGAAAGTAGCGGCGACACTGTTTACTGAACCCATCCATCATTTTGAAGAACAATGCGTGGATGCACACAGCGCAGTCTGTGACTGATTTGTTCAGTCGATTGGTCTTGGGATATGCCTGCAGTGTACTGTACCATCCACTATTCTCCCCGGACTTGAAATGTGTTGCCACTGTTAAATATCTAATCTTCGTAATTATAATCATAGAAAAAGAAGTAAAGAAAGACGTTTGTTGCAAATTATAAGTGACAAAGGTATTTACTAGCAGTCATCAACCAGCGGAAAATGCTCCTATCGGAGCACAAAAAGGTCGAACGTGCTCCTCTTTATTAAAAGACTCTAAAAAGCAGTCTACCAGCTGCATCATTCTACCTTCTCAGCACCTTTAAAAATTTTCGCAAAATTTTTGCATGGGAACATATTTTCGCTCTTTTTAACATGCGACACACCTGTCACTCTCACACACTGCCGTAACTGTAGCTCGCTCACACCCACTAATCCATCTCTCATGGCCACACAGTTCCAATTGCCGATTCTCACTCACTCACAAACCCCAACTCATTGTCATCAACTACTTTTGGCTCTCCAGCCGTCGCTGTCTCCTGTCTCACAGTCAAAGTCCCCTTTGTTCTGTTCTACTGCTACTGACTCCTCTCACTGTTGCTGTCTTCCTCTTCTTCTCTCTGAATGTTACAATCACATTCATTCCTAACCGCTGTTGCTGTCTCCTTTCACTTCCACTATCTCTCTCTTACCTGCTGTCATTCTCATAGACTGTGTGTCTCATTGTCACTGTCTCTCACCCACATTCAATTCCTCTTTCTCTTTAATCATCTCCCACTGGCACTGTCTCCTTTATGTTTCCATAGAACTTCTCTCATTGCCCGCTATGTCCCAGTGCTACTGTATGTCTCTCTCTCACACTGCCGTTGTTTCCCACGTTCTTTCTATACCACAAACAGTGTCTATTATCTTTCAGTATTTTTCTCTACAACACTGCCATTATCTTCTCCTCTCTCAGTATAAAAAGCGAGAATATGTTTGCATGCAATTTAAGGATGCGGAGAAAGGTAGAATAAGGCAGCTAGTACCCTGATTTTCAGTCAGCATTTTACTAAAGAGGAGGCTATTCGCCTTATTTGTGCTCCTATAGCAGCATTTCTCCGCTCGTTCCCTTCTTTTCCCTGCCACAGCTGATAAAGTCACTCACATGAAAAAAACTTGATGAGTCAGAAAAATTTTGATAGTTTACTTCAGTGAAATTGAAGCAACGCAAAGCTAATTCTACACATCACACCGGATTTTACGTGCACAGGAAATGTGTTACCGTGCTGTAACGTGGAGTTTCCAGAACAGTTCTGATGATAACTTTACAGCATATTTCTCCAAGCTATGTGTCTTTATAAACTATGTTTTTGCAACACACCGCATTTCACGTGCACAGGTGGGGTAACTTTGAACCTCTGTAGCCCGAAACCGGATTAATATATCTAGAAAATTTTCAAGGATGTCAGAGATGTGGATCTGAGGGACATATCGTACAAACTACAGCCATTTGCAGTGCATAGCCGTCTTCGAATCTGCGAGTGGGTTTGGTCAGCTGCTGACGGCGAATAAATGATAAAACACGCTTTCTTTTAGGGTTTCCTCTGGGACTACCCATGAATTTGCTCGAATGCATCATTCATTGATTAATTCATTGAAGGGTGTATCCAAGAGGATAATTAAATGACTGGTTCAATACCGACATATTTAACTTTTAAGTGGACATAGAACTTGTATGAGTAGGAAACTTTGAACTTCTGTATCTGGGAAAGGAATAAAGACATAAAAAATTTTCATCTCTCTTCGAGATCGAGATCTTAAAATCCTCTGGTGGCGGTGAAAATATGGCAAAAAATGCTTGCTTGGGGTTTTCCGAGGAACCGCCAACGAGCTAACGGCGCCGCTACAAATCCCATGAAGCCCACCGTAGATCACATCAAATGCAAAAAGAACCAACCGACTTGCTCCATTTCATAACCAAGAGATAATGTGTAATATTCCTGCTGTGACCTATACTGTAAGATACTGATTCTCAGACGATCCTTTTGTTGGATGTACAGATGGTCCATAGTCCAAGGACTACCCAGAACACTTTGAGCTTATCTTTTCATCACCAGTAGAACCCGAGATACGAGTATCGCAAAACACGTTTTCATGAGTGATGTTTTGGACCATAGTGATTAGCATGCTGTCGCATGATACCGATATGTAGCCTACAGCTAAGCTCAAGACATAGATAAGAGTAGGTGATAAATATCATTTGGAAGCTGCGGAGGAGACTCTGTGGGAAGTTTGGTCGTTTCCTTAATCTGGAGTCGTTTCTGCGACACCAGTACAGCAACTTCTGCGCTGTTCGGTAGACGAAAGAAAGGAGAGAGGGAGGGGTGATGGCGCACCCCCGCCCCAGGCAACCGCCAAGAATGGGCGGCAGCCGCTCTTTCCGGGAACGGCGGCTTAGCCTGAGAGCCGGATAGGATAGGCTGACGACGCGCTGTGCGGGCGTCGAATTAGCGTCGCGTATTTCGCGCGGGGATCGGCCCAGACTCCCGGCATACGTAATTGCCCGCGGCTCACTCGGAGGGCTGCAGCGGCGCGCGGCGTGCTAAACACCCAGGCGAATGATTAGTTTCACAGATAAACAGGCCGAGATAGCGAGGCAGTGTGGCATCTTGTTAGACTCGCTCTTACACTCGCTGTATCTAACACCTTCCTCCTGCCGGAGTTAACGTCCTTGTCTCTACTAAATCCTTCACCTTTGTTTCTGTATGCGATCGTGATTCTCTTTTTGTAACTGTATAATCCCTCTTCTGTCATTCTAGTATCTCGAACAAAAAACACACACACAGATAGAGACACCAAATTCTTACAATGGTTGAAATGGCTCTGAGCACTATGGGAGTAACTTCTGATTTCATCTGTCCCCTGGAACTTAGATTTACTTAAACCCAGCTAACCTAAGGACATCACACACATCCATGCCCGAGGCTGTATTCGAACCTGCGACCGTAGCAGTCTCGCGGTTCCAGACTGTAGTTCCTAGAACTGCTCGGCCACCCCGGGAGGCACCAAATTCTTCGCTCGACAAATATAGCGGTCATAATAAAAGTTTCAGATTGTCGAAACTTGAATACTGAACGTTGTGATCGAGAAATATGTAATGATAACAATAAACTGACATTTTTCTAATGTCATTCTGGCGGAAACAGTCCATATTTCTATTGCAAGGGAGCAGTACCTGCAGTCTACGGCAACCGCTCCACCTCAGGAACGAACAGATTAATGTTTAACGTCCCGCCGTCAACGACGCCATAAATCAAGTAAAAACAGTCTCTATTGCGTTTTCAGCCTTTATATTTATTAGCAGACGGCGAACTGGCCTATTGCTATACCGATTCTTGAGATTACGTCTATCGAACGGAAACGGTTTGTTCGCCCTTTTTATTTTCTTGCGACGACCACTGAAGCATTTCACAACGTAGTTACCGGTTTCAACTAGCCAATGTTCATCACCACATGTAAAAGGTGGAAAGAACAAGAATCATTACGTAATCTATAAAATGTACCAAGTAACTATGTGTATAATGATAAAAAAATTAAATCATACCTAAATGCACGTGGAACAATTGGTGGCATAATTACTATTGAGTTGGCAACGTAAGAATAGGTAATATTATGGAGGGGTCGGAGTTATGTAGACAGACAGTACTCTTACTCTATACGCAGTCCGATTTGGTGCCCTGGATGGTCAGAGTCGGCATCAAGGAAATAGAAGAAGATACTTAATCACTCACTTACTCTCCGTTGACTATATATTCGTTTTTGCTTCAAACCGTGTTCCTCCTTTCTACATGTTATCGAACTGGTTTGTGTCACCACGTAGCAGTAGATCACACAGTGATCGAGCACAGTTTTCAAATTATTGAATTTTATTCCATTTCAGGTCATGTAACGTTACCTTTGTATCTTGGTTAATTTCAGTGATACACAAGCGTTACGCACTTTAAACGATGAAATTTTATATTATAACTTTTGTATAACAAGCACACTCACTATATTAATTGGAGCGGTATAAATACTGTCCACGACGTAGGTAGAGTAGCGATCTAGTAGCTGACATAGACGTTATTTAGCTGCGAGTGAGAAAGGACGCAAGAGTGTGTGATCCCGGTACTGTGACAAAGCGTTGCAGCTGTATCTTGTGGATTTGGAAACGCCAGTGGCGGATACAGAAAACCCTCAAAGATATCTTGAACTACCTTTACATTTACCGTAATAAAAAATAATCAAGTCACATGCAAATTTTAAGAAAGTTTTATTTAAACTGATTATACACATATACAAGATAAATGCCATCTTATGACATAAAAAAGTTACAATAGTGGTTCGCTTCCTTAAATGATGAATTCCATGCGCCTATTCTTCCTAGCAAGTCGGTTAATTACATCAATAGGACAATCAATGTCAGGGTGAATGTTCAACAGAGCTAAGGCATTAATTGGACCCTCCTTCATTGTCGATCTCAACCATATCCTTGTATGCCGCAACGTTGAAAAATTTCTTTCTACTGTAGGAATAGATGCTGGTAGTCAAGCAAATATTTTGTACAGCGTGTGCAAAGTAGGATAGTGAGCACTTGCTACAACTAGGACTTTTTACTTATTCATTCTTCAGTCTTAATATTTCTGCTCAGGGGCGCCGACTTACAAAATATATTGGGGGAGGGGGGCGTACTGGGGGTGTTGCCCCGGGAAATTTTCTAAATTTTAGATGAAAAATATTGAGTTTTAAAGTTTTCTTAAGCATTTTAGAGTCATATGTTCAACATTAGAACCCCGAAAACTGCGCTCTTCATAACTCGACACTCGAGGAAACACTCGTAAGTATGTGTTATCTAATTCGAACGACCAAAGCACACTGGGGACTTAATAGGCTTCGAGAGGACTGTACGGAAGAGTACGTTTGGACCAGAACATGCATAAGGCTATTTGAATTTGGATACGAGACACGATTAATGAACCCCCCCAGGGGGTCCACAACTCTTTTGTGGATACGTGCGTAGCGAGCACGGGACCCCGAGCTAATGTGGCCCTCCTTCCTTTCCGGGCTGCATACCTTCCTTTTCCGCAACCTTCCCTATCCCCCATCTTCGCCCCCCTCCCCTCACCTCTGTCTCTTTCCTTCCCTTTCTCCCCCTCTAGGAGTATGGTTTGTGCCTACGTCCGGAGACGGACGCTCGTAAATGTAACGCATTCTTCTCCTTCTCTGCTTGTATGTCTTCATCCTTCCTTTGTCCCTCTCTTTTCCTTACCTCTTCTCTTTACCCTTTTCTCTGCTGCGGCGTTTGAGACCTCTCTTCTTTCCTTCCCCTTTCTTTGTTTTTCCCTTTCTCTTTCTTCCTCCCTGTGCGTGTCTGAAGTCCGCCCCACGCATTTTCGTGCGTAGCCGGTGATGGGGTAACGCGTAATTCCCCGCCCTGGGTAGACAGGTAGGACACGTACGTACCCCCTGGTAACGGCCAGGCCCAGGGAGGGGTGATTACCTGAGCTGATACCTTCCGAAAGTGCCGATTGGTACCTCCGTCCGTTTGTCGGGAGGTGTGACCTGAGGTGTGAACAATCACCTAAGGCAGGAGTGACCTCAGAGAGGGCCCCCACAAGGGAGGAACGCGCCATCGGAGACGCCGGTAATCATGGAGGATTCTTCCGCAATGGTTTCCTCACCTTCCACTATGTCTGCTCACAAGCGTTCCTTGTTGTTTCTCGGTCTGATGAAGGTCGCGACTTCTCCACGGTCAACCCTTTCATTATTCAGAAAGGTGTCGACGCAATTGCAGGTCCTGTAAAGTCTTGTTCCAGATTACGGAATGGCACCTTGTTGTTAGAAACTGTCAGTGCCCTCCAGGCACAAAAATTGCTGCGTACTTCACTTCTCCACACCTTCCCTGTCTGGGTGGAACCGCACCGTACTTTAAATTCGTCGCGTGGAGTCGTTTATACACGCTCCCTCGATGGATTGTCTGATGACAAAATTCAGCACTACCTGTCTGACCAGGGCGTAACGGCTCTTCAAAGAGTTATGAAAAGGGTTGACACGAACATCATTCCAACCCGCACTGTCTTCTTGACATTTGACAAAGTTCAACTCTCATCCAAAATCAAAGCAGGCTATGAGCTAATTTCCGTTCGCCCTTACGTCCCAAACCCTACGCGTTGCTATCGGTGTCAGCGGTTCAATCACACCAGCCAGTCCTGTTCCAATCCGGCCAAATGTGTTACGTGAGGCAAGGATGCCCATGAGGGTGCTTGTCCACCTCCATCCCCTCGTTGCATCAAATGTATGGGTGACCACGCTGCTTCCTCTCGAGATTGCCCCATTTTTAAAGACGAAAAGCTCATCCAGGAAATCAGAGTGAAGGAAAAGGTGTCGATCTTTGCTGCTCGAAAATTATTCGCCAGTCGACAGCCCACCGTGCCTCAGACAGGAAAATACGGCACTGTCCTTGCTTCTCCTCGGCCAACAAAGGAGGCGGCCACGCAGACTTGCGACCTCACCTTTAGTGCCACAGTCGTCAGATCGGCCAGCGCAAAGATCGCCCGTTCAACCTCACCACTTTCGCCTGCCCACTCTACGGCTCACCCTTCATCGGGTTCAGCTAAATCTCGACCCCAAAAGTCAGACACCAAGACTTCGAAAAAAGAGCATACTCGTGAAGATTTTTTACGTACCCCAACTTCACAACCATCGGCTCCTCCTTCATCTAAACATCATATTTCCAAGAAGGCTAATAAGAAACCCAGTTCATCTCCTTCTCCGCCAAGGCGTGTCTCATCTACAGCACCACCTGGCGGAAATGCCCTCGGCCGTCTTCTGTATCGCCGAGACGCACTGCTGGCGGCCGATCAACCGGCTGATCGCTGGTGGCAGGAGCTGCTCCTGAACAACCTATGGATCAGCATCTTCTGCCTTCGGCTGAATGCCATTCCATGCTGTCGGTCGCAAGCTCTGAGCAGTCGCTGAGTTGACGGCAACCTTGGTCACATTCCTCCATTTTCTGTTCACCCTATGTCCATTATCCACTGGAATATCCGCGGCATTCGAGCCAATCGGGATGAATTGTCGATCCTCTTACGATCCTGCTCGCCGATCATCTTCTGTCTTCAGGAAACAAAGCTGTGTCCCCATGACCGCTTTGTTCTTCCCCATTTTCAGTCCGTCCAATTTGATCTCCCCTCTGTTGAAGGCACTCCAGCCCATGGAGGACTCATGATTCTTCTCCATGAAACTCTCCATTATAACCCAATCCACTTCATCACTTCCTTCCAAGCTGTCGCCGTCCGTCTTTCCCTTTCTGGATATACCTTTTCTCTGTGTACTGTATAGATTCCATCGTCCACACCAATGGTACAAGCTGATCTCCTTCATCTTCTTGGTCAGCTTCCACCCCCCCCCCCCTCCCCTATTTGCTGGTTGGGGACTTCAATGCCAACCACCCGCTTTGGGGATCTCCACATCCTTGTCCACGTGGCTTACTATTGCTAGACGTCTTCCACCAAGCGGATCTAGTTTGCCTCAACACTGGGGTCCCTACATTTTTGTCTGCCTCCACGACAAATTTCTCTCATTTGGACCTTTCGGTCGGTACTGTTCCGCTAGCTCGGGGCTTCGAATGGTTCGCCCTTGATGATACACACTCGAGTGATCACTTTCCATGTGTCCTTAGACTGCATCCTCAAATGCCCTCTATGCGCCCGCGACGCTGGAAGTTTGCCCAAGCCAATTGGACACTTTTTTCGTCTCTAGCGACATTTGATGACCGTCACTTTCCTAGCGTCGACGATGAGGTCACACATATTACCGACGTTATTCTTACAGCTGCGGAACGTTCAATACCACGCACCTCCGAATTGCCCCGGCGCCCCCCCCCGTTCCTTGGTGGAACGAGGCATGCCGTGACGCGATACGTGAGTGGCGACGTGCTCTTCGCGTTTTCCGCCACCATCCTACTTTGGCCAACTGTATCCGCTATAAGCAGTTCCGTGCGCGATGCCGTCGCGTCATTCTTTATTAGCTCATTTAACACCTTCTCTCCCTCCTCGAAGTTTGGAGTCTGATTCGACGGTTATCAGGCGCGCCTAGTTTCTCCCCGGTCTCTGGGCTCACTGTCGCGCGTGATACGTTAGTGGACCCTGTCGCAATTTCTAACTCCTTGGGTAAACACTTTGCTGAGATTTCGAGCTCTTCGAATTACCCGCCAGCGTTTCTCCCGAAGAAACGTGCAGCGGAAGTGCAACCTCTTGCTTTCTTCTCTCAAAATCGCGGAAGCTATAATACTGTTTTCTCCATGCAGGAACTCCAACATGCACTCTATTCTTCTCGCTCCTCCGCCCCAGGACCGGATGGTATCCACATCCAAATGTTGCTGCATTTATCAATTCATAGTCTGCGTTACCTCCTTCGCATTTATAATCGAATTTGGACCGACAGTACTTTTCCCAGACGATGGCGGGAAGCTATCGTCGATCCTGTTCCGAAACCTGGAAAGGACAGACATCTCCCCTCTAGCTATCGCCCCATTTCTCTCACGAGGAGTGTATGTAAGGTTTCGAAGCGTATGGTGAATTGCCGTTTAGTTTGGTGGCTGGAGTCCCGCAGTCTTTTAACACCTGCCCAATGCGGTTTCCGAAAGTATCGTTCTGCAGTTGACCATCTTGTTTCTCTCTCCACTTATATCATGAACAATTTTCTCCGAAAACGCCAAACAGTAGCAATATTTTTTGATCTGGAGAGAGCATACGATACCTGTTGGAGGACAGGCATCCTCCGCACACTGTTCTCTTGGGGCTTTCGAGGTCGGCTGCCCCTTTTTCTTCGCGAATTTATGGCAGAGCGCACATTTAGAGTGCGGGTGAACACTACTCTCTCCCGTACTTTCTCCCAAGAAAACGGGGTACCCCAGGGCTCCGTGCTAAGTGTTGTACTGTTTGCTATTGCCATAAATCCAAATATGGATTGTCTCCTTCCTGATGTCTCGGGCTCCCTCTTTGTGGACGATTTTGCGATCTACTACAGCTCTCAACGGACCAGCCTTCTTGAACGACGTCTTCAAGGATGTCTCGATCGCCTCTACTCTTGGAGCACCGAAACCGGCTTTCGTTTTTCTCCCAGTAAGACCGTTTGTGTTAATTTTTGGTGGCTTAAAGAGTTTCTTCCACCCTCCTTACATCTAGGACCTGTCAACCTTCCGTTTTCGGACGTCGCTAAATTCTTGGGTCTTATGTTTGACAGAAAACTGTGCTGGTCCTCCCACGTTTCCTATCTTTCGGCTCGCTGTCTGCGATAGCTCAACACCCTCCGTGTCGTGAATGGTACCTCCTGGGGAGCGAACCGAGTGGTCCTTCTCCGCCTCTATCGCACCTTAGTGCGCTCGAAATTGGACTATGGAAGCATAGTTTACTCCTCTGCTCGGCCGTCTATTCTTCGTCGTCTCGACTCTATCCACCACCGTGGATTACGTTTAGTGTCTGGAGCTTTTTACACCAGCCCTGTGGAAAGCCTTTATGCTGAGATTGCTGATCCTCCGCTGTCCAATCGGCGAACATTCCTTCTGAGTCCTTATGCTAGCCATCTGTCTTCCATGCCTGCTAATCCAGCCCATGAAATTTTTTTCGACGCCTCCTTTGATGTAGGGTATGCGGGCCGCCCCTCCTCCCTACTACCACCGGGAGTCCGCTTCCGTCAACTGCTCCATTCTCTTTCCTTCCGCTTTCCTAAAACCTTCTTCACAACTTGGGGTACAGCACCGCCTTGGCTCCGTCCCCGGATCTGCCTGCTCCGTGACCGTTGTCAATTTCTCAAGGATGGTACCCCTTCACTTGTTTATCGTCGGGCATTTGCTGCTCTATGTGCACAAATGAAGGAAGCCACATTTATTTACACTGATGGCTCGAAAACATCGTTAGGTGTAGGGAGTGCCTATATTGTTGGCGACACCCCAAATCAATTTCGGCTTCCCGACCAGTGTTTGGTTTATACTGTGGAGCTTTACGCTGTTCTCCAGGCTGTCCACTACATCCGCCGCCATCAGCGGATACAATATGTTATCTGCTCAGATTCTCTCAGCTCTCTCCTCAGTCTCCAAGCTCTTTACCCTGTGCACCCTCTGGTCCACCGGATTCAGGACTGTCTGCGCTGGCTCCACCTGGGGGGCGTCTCGGTGGCGTTCCTCTGGCTCCCGGGACACGTTGGTATCTGTGGAAATGAGGCGGCCGATATTGCGGCCAAGGCTGCAGTCTCTCTTCTTCGGCCAACTATTCAATCGATTCCCTTCGCCGATCTACGGAGCGTTTTATGTCGTCGTGTTGTTCTTTTATGGCACGCACATTGGTCGACACTTCCCCATAATAAATTGCGCGACGTGAAAGCTCTTCCTTGTGCTTGGAGCTCTTCCTCCCGAGCGCGTCGTCGGGAGGAGGTAATTTTAACTAGATTCCGGATAGGGCACTGTCTTTTTAGCCATCGACATCTTATCAGCGGCGATCCTCCCCCACTCTGTCCCCACTGCTCTCAGCTGTGGACGGTAAGACACCTTTTAATTGATCGCCCCTGTTTTACTCCGTTACGCGCCCGTCTACAGCTGTCGCCTGATATATCGTCAATGTTAGCAGATGACACGCGCTCGGCCGATCGCGTTCTCGAGTTTATTAGTGCCAGTGAAATGACGCCAGTCATTTGAAGCTTTTTTTGGGGACAACCAACCCCTTTCTGTAGTGGATTTTTAAGCCTTCCTTCTGCTTTTAGTTTCTCCAATTTTTTGAGTTTCGTTCCCATTGCTGCTGGTTTCCATTTTCGGTTTTTACTGTTTCCTAAGTCACTGACCGGGCGCTAATAACCATAACAGTTTTGCGCCCTAAAACAAAAAAAAAAAAACAAAAGAAACAAAAAAACGATTAATGAATTGTTGCCTTCCAGATTTTAAGGCCAAACTATATCACACTTTTAGTTTCTTAAAAAGCTTGCCAGCGTTTTGACTGTTTGGAACAGTATCACATTTGTGTTATCTTTCATCACAAGTTTACAGCCGTCATTAACCATAGTCTTTGTCACCGAGAGCAGGGTTCATGTCCTAGTGTCCTGATTTCCCGGCATCACATTATGAATGAAAAGTAGATTAATGTAAAAGATGATAACTTTGACGGAAGGTACAGTTACACTTTTCTCTAGAATTTAAAGTTCATTTCACTTTAATCAATCATAGTCATTACGTAATTCCTGAACAACGGCAAACATTAATATATTTTGAATGTGGTTCCTATCATTAGTTTTAAGATCATTGATTGACAAATCATAACGAATTTTATCTTTACCTCAAATATACCAATTGTTTTCATGTATTTTTGATTAATTTGTAGATTCATATTCTGGTTGTCGTACTTGGGCGTTGTAATGGTATTTTGTTACTGTTTTGAAATCGTTCACATTTAAACAGATTCATTTTTAGAGTGAATCATAGTTGTTCGAAATGTTTCTTTAATCAAAATTAATAACATTAAGGGCTACAGTGACATAATGCTGTACCATTATTGTCACGTCACATAACGCACTAGTCAGGTAAGTTTTCATTTAGACCAATTTTTTTAAACATTTCTGTAATTTTGAATACGTACTTGAATTTGACTAAATATTTTTGTGATTGCTTGAATCAGCAAATTAGCTCCCATGTAAGCAATGACTGGCCTCGCCCCTTCTCGCATTGCTAAAAATTACGTAAACATAAATCCTCTTATAAGTAGCAGCTTTAGGAACGAATTGACTTTAGGACTAGCGACTGTGTTATCTCATTACATAATAAAATCTGTAGTTTTCCCATTAATGGCTCATTCAACTAATCGTCCAAAAATGATGTTTTTGTTTATAGTTAGACCTATTTGCACTTCGTCGTTATTAGAGCAATGTATCCATTCGACGTTTCTTATGAATTAACTTGATGCTTTTCCTCATGGTTAACGTCTGTTCTCTTCGGAATTGATGCCCTTCTTACAACGGAGGTATACATAATCAACGATCGATTGTAGAGTATACTGGATGGGCTAGGAAGCTTACGGTCTTCTCTTAGTAACAACGCGATGCCGAAGAAATCTGTAGCGGTCTAAAACAAATGTTGCATATCGCTTTCTTGGCAATACTGGACGGACGTAACGAAACTGATTTATTTCTGTGAGACACATAAGAAAACAAAAATATAAAAGATTCCATTGCAAAAACTCCACTTTCTTCTCACTTTCATCTTACATAATACATCGTTTATGAAACAATTTTCCCTCTTTTCTGCAGGAGACATTTGAATGTAGTTAGGTACACTTATTACAAAATTGACCAGATAAGCTTGTGGGGTATTATCCCATTCCTCCACAGCGTCCTCTATGATACCCTGTAAGGTCTCTGGGAGGGGGGGACAGGACGATTGAAAACCGCTCGTTTTTGCGTGGTCCATGCATTCTCACTGCAGTTAAGGTTAAGAGGATACGGACACCATTTCATGTTACAGATTCTAGGCACCACTAGCCAAGTGGTCACAAATTTGTGACGATCGGAGCGAGCATGGTCGACCATCAGCGTAAATCCCACTCCAACATGTTCACCAAATGGAGCAAAACCGCGTGCTTGGGTGTCGTTCCACATCAGTCGTCCTCCCATTCCTGCCGTGTACTGGCACAAGGACTGTCCTACGGCCATTTATGATCTCACGCCTGAACATTACTAATCTGTCTTAATAAAAGTGGCGGTCTGTGATAAAGTTATGGTGTCATCGTAGCCTCCACACACGAATCTCAGTATTTTCAGGGCGGAGACTGATAAGGGTGTCACCAGAGAAGAGTGTTGTGTCCCACTGCGTCTCATGCACAATCAACATTTTCGTATCCATGCGGCAAGAGACCCGCGCCAGACCCAAGGACAGGAGGAGCTTTGAGAGGTGTTCCGGTATGTAATCCCTGCTCGTGAAGCCGATTTCACTTCGTTTTTGTTGATAACTGCACTCCTGCAGCTGCTTGGAACTTCCGTAGTAGACGTGTAGCATTGTGTTAAGGGTTCCTGCTTTCTGGTCCTGCACACCTGCTGTTTCTCTTCCTTGGCTACTTAAGTGACAATCCTCAGCTGATCCTGTTGCCAGAAATTTGTTCCAGATTCTAAAGACATCACTTTGACTCACAGCGACATTCCTTACGACGTCCACCTGTTCCGTTCCCTGCTGCATTAGTGACTATAAGGAGCCTTTGGCGTATGCTATTGTTGTCCGAACCATCCTGAAGCAACACAAGTCTAGTATTGACACACAGTGCAAGTATTCCAATGCTTACTGACCGGACCGAGCGGGATAGCGCAGTGGTTAGCAAGATGGACTTGCATTCGGCAGGACCAGGGTTTCAAATTCGCGTCCGACCATCCTGATTTAGGTCTTCCCCGATTTCCCTACAACACTTCCCTTTGAAATGGCTCGGCCGTTTTCCTTCTCCATCCTCTCCGTCTCTAACGGCCTTTAAAACTTTTAGAAAGCTTTCTGTAATGCACAGTGATCGGTATATAATGCCGAAAGTAAAATAAAAACAGTCAAACAGTCTCTTTCACGTTTCCAGATTTTTTATTTGTTACCGAAAGGTTTCGGCCCTTTCCTCAGGCTTTCCCTGTCATTATGGCTGCTGGTGGCGACAGACGAAGCGAAATCCGTAAAAGTACGACTTTCGCTGCCACAAGGGCCGCTGACAACCTTGGACTGCAGGTTTGCTCAGTTGCAAAGAAGTCTTCGAAGGAAGCACTTGCGATCCGGTTTAGAATTCACGACGTCTACGAACATATGGTCCCAGTATACCAATATTGTTTATTTGTGAAAGATGCATGTGGGGCCTGAAGATTGTATAATGGAATGCCGAAATTGGTAGTCAAAATAAAATAAAATAACATCTCAATTGCACGGTTGTTGGCGAATTTCATTATTAGGTACTTACCAGCCGCTGCCCCATGCCCATAATGAATCAACAGCGTTGGAGTTATGTTGCCCTGTAAGGGAAGTAATGAGTCCGTTATAGAGTGACGATACCGGTCGAAGGTTGGCAGCAGTGGCAGGGCACGACCTGTGCTGCCACTGACGACGGCATCTCAGGAGGTCAACACACGTTGTCAAAAATTTTTCAGATCCTTGCCGCACAGATTAGCTACTGTATTGCGTTTCAGAGGTGGACCAACGGGCTGTTGATCAGGTGGTCGTAATGTTATGGATTATCAATGCATGTAATACCCACAGTTTCGTTTTCTGTTGCAGGTGCAACACATAAAACTGGTTTCTTATGTACATGTTTCAGCGGGTGTAGTTTTCTTCATCCCTATCTATTTCTGCCGGCCGGAGTGGACGAGCGGTTCTAGCCGCTACAGTCTGGAACCGTGCTACCGGTCCGGTCGCATGTTCGAATCCTGCCTCGGGCATGGATGTGTGTGAAGTCTTTAGGTTAGTTTGAGTAGTTCTAAGTTCTAGGGGACTTACGGCCTCAGATGTTAAGTCCCATAGTGCTCAGAGTCATTTGACACTATCTATTTCTGTTTTCTTTTTTCCTTCTCCCTCATCCGCCACTTTTACCCTATTACTTCTCGCTTTTCCCCTAGTCAGTTCGCCTCTTCTCTTAATTTGATTTCCGTCTCTATTATACTTCTCATAGAATTTGATCATGCCAATTGACAAATACGTAATACTTTGAAGAAATTACTTAGCACAATTAAAATAACACTGCTATTATAGTAATATCTGTATTCATTACTGTAACTATTGTTATTATTGTTCACTTTATTACGTCGTAGAGCTGTTATCCTACAAAGAATGCGATGTTAATTGTGATAGGATGTTTGGCTGAAGGTAAGACATTCCCTTACTCTCTAATATGGCCAGGTTCGATAAAGTAATAATAAAATAATTCCGTTTCTAACTCTGTTCCATCCTTTTAATAGTTCAAAGCTGCAACTGCGGGTACAATAATCAGTTTCCTATTAATCTGATGCACATTGTCTGTCATCATTATTTCACTAAAGCAGTACCTTTATTCCTTACTGTCCTATGCATGCTATAACAAATAAAGCAATTATTTCGACCATATATATATATATATATATATATATATATATATATATATATATATATATATATATAAGCATGTCTGCTGATTGAATCTTGACATTTCTGCTGTATCTGCCGAACAAATTTATATGCAGAGGTGATTCTAGAATGACTACTTTATACAGGATGTGCCCCTATGAGTCGCCAGACGCATTTTCTCTGGCGTTTCAGCTGGTATTTGCAGTTCCGTTGTTGTACTGAGTTTCTGGCGTCACCGCAAACAAATACTTCTCGTCATTTATTTGATGCGACGGAAGGGGTCGGTTTTACACGTCACAAACAAAGTGATTTTTAAAGCGAATTTTGCATACCCATTCGATAGAGTGCTTCCAGATTAGTCTACTGCGATATCTATGTTATCGATATTTAGTAACAGTGACTGAAAAACACCAAGAATGAACAAAGTCCAGCAGCTACAGCTGACTGCCACAGCCAAGCACGCAGCGCTACTGAGTCGCTCCTGGATTGCCGTTTATTCTTCGAGTCTTACTGCTTCTCTTAATACTATTGATTAAAAGAATTCGGATTAGACTAATTCTGGAACGCTCTGTCGAATAGGCACGTAAAATTCCAATTTTACAGGTAATTTTGCTTGCAATGGGAAACAAACTGACGTTTTATGTTGCCACTGTTTGTCGCATGAAGGACGCGAAGAGCAGTAATTGTTTGGGGTAACTCCAACTAAGCGTTGGAGAAACGAAATTGTAGTTAACTACCGAAATACTAGACGGAATGCACCTGACGACACTTAGGAGAGACACCAGGTAGCCGTAAAGGATAGACGCTATGGTCCTAAAAGCAGTAAACTCAATATTTCGTACTGTGCACAATTGCCAAGTATTATTAAGTTTGTACAGTCCGATGTATTGCGTTTAATGCTTTCACGGGCACTGCGCACTCTGAACTGGTGCAAGTGCTCGCAAACTTTAATCTAGAAGAAAAATCAGAGGCTAGTACTTCGAAAGACGCAGTTGTAGAGTTGGCCCTGGAGGTATTTACTCCACTGTTGTATCAAGCGCAAAATATATTCCCTGAATTCTAAATATATATCACCAAAGACGTTTTGGCAAGGTAGATACAAAAATATTCCTTCGGAATTAAAGCAACTAACCGCTGTGGCAAGAAACTCTTTATCACAAGCAGACGGTTCGGGTCCACGTACCAACCTTACAGCTGCACCTTCGGAAGCACTTCCCTCTGATTTTTCTTCTAGATTAAAGTTTTAGAGCACGTGCAGCGGTCCAGAGGTACGCATGAATTCAAGTTATCCCTGTGATTTGTTATCTCCAGTGAGTTACTTTTAAGTTATATTTATTGGAAGTTACCACTGGAAGATGTGTGGCACGGAAAAGAGGAACAAAGCCAAAAAGAACAACGTTCACATCTGTAACAAGATGTGAAAGTAGTGAAATATGGAATCATTCCTCGCAAAATGAGCTATTAAAATGTGGTGGCAGTTTTTTCTGCTGTGGAAGGTGTATGAGAAGATGACTGAGTTTCGACCCCGTGTGTGAGAGCATCAAAGATGGTCGTGACAGAGGCGACACTAGTCACTATGAATTGTACCCATCATCACTGCACATCAGGGAAGACAAGAGGTGCTAACGGGGTCTACTGCTGACAGCACTTACCAGTCGTTTCCACTTGTGTGTGGGAGCGTGTATGATTAACGGTGTGTGAGAGACATACGCGAGGCACGTGACTGTGCTGTATGTCTGCAGAGCCTTTTTATTCAGTGTTAGCGCTGCGAGACTCCTCTACGGGGAGGAAACGTGACACCGAGTCAAACGTCTGGGGAAGCTGTGTGTCAAGAAGGCTAATTTATTGAGTTCGTTTGCCTTCCTACTGCGCCGCCGTGATGAGCAAACGTCATCAACGAAATGAACTACAGAGAGGCAGAAAGGAAAGTTCAGCCATCTTTCGCAACAACAACACGGTGCTAAAAGGAACGAGTTAAACTTCGGTTACACGATACATCAGTCTAATCTAAAAGCCGTAAATTCAACTAAATGCCTAGGTATTACAATTACGAACAATTTAAATTGGAAGGAACACATAGAAAATATTTGTGGGGAAGGCCAACCAAAGACTGCGTTTCATTGGCAGGACACTTAGAAAATGTAACAGGCCTACTAAGGAGACACTACGCTTGTCCGTCCTCTTTTAGAATACCGTTGCCCGGTGTGGGATCCTTACCAGATAGGACTGACTGAGTACATCGAAAAAGTTCAGAGAAAGGCAGCACGTTTTGTATTATTGCGTAATATGGGAGAGAGTTTCACAGAAATGATACACGATTTGGGATGGACATCATTAAAAGAAAGACGTTTTTCGTTGCGACGGAATCTTCTCACGAAATTCCAATCACCAACTTTCTCCTCCAAATGCGAAAATATTATGTTGACACCGACTTACATAGGGAGGAAGGATCACAAAGATAAAATAAGGGAAATCAGAGCTCGTACGGAAAGATATAGGCGTTCATTCTTCCCGCGCGCTATACGAGATTGGAATAATACAGAATTGCGAAGGTGGTTCGATGAACCCTCTACCAGGCACTTAAATATGATTTTCAGAGTATCCATGTAGATGTAGATGTAGATGTGAGGACAGCAGATAACCAGAACGCACCATCGTCCATCAGACGGCTAGAGACACAGGCACATACAGACACGGGTGCAATTTGGCACTTGAGAAATGAATTAATACCGCATTTCACGATGCGATATTCCTTTCTGTAATGCAATAACTGGCGTCTAACAGGTGGTCCACAAGTTCTCAAATGAAACAGTGGGCGAAATATGGCGTGAATCCAGCCATATTCTCACGAAAGCGGAGTTATCGGCACCCAACATGGCCAAGACTGAGTGCAATGGCCTGCGAGCACTATGCAACGATGAAAGCATTGTTGTACTTCCTGGTGCCATGGACAATGCAACTATAATCACGGAATCGCAGACATAGCACAGAAATAATAAAGACGTATCTGAACTTCTCAAGCGCTCTTCGGCGGAAGTCAGTGTGGATAAGAATCTTCTCCCATAGGCACCTAGATCACCCGCTGCTCTTGCTTTATCGGAGATCCGCGAGGATGGGATGCTAGTACGCCTCATCGTATCCAGCATTGGTTCAAATGGCTCTCAGCACTATGGGACTTAACTGCTGTGGTCATCAGTCCCCTAGAACTTAGAACTACTTAAACCTAACTAATCTAAGGACATCACACACATCCATCCCCGAGGCAGGATTCGAACCTGCGACCTTAGCGGTCGCGCGGCTCCAGACTGTAGCGCCTAGAACCGCTCGGCCACACCGGCCGGCAATCCAGCATTGGTTCACCAAAGTACAAACGAGTGAAGTACCTGACCAACATCCCCACTCCACCTGAGGGAAGCAGCGAACATCATATTAAAAACTCAGCAGATTTTATCAGGCGAGTCAGCCGCCTTCGACTCAGTGAGGGTGAAATTACGGTCAGTTCTGAAGTGGTAGCGCTATTTACAAATCTACTCTTTGGATCTATGTAATATCGAAGTTCTTTGTAAGTGAAGTGGTCAAGCCATTTAGTCTAAGACTGTTGATATTTTGAAACATATCGGGAATACGACATATCGATATTTAAGTAAATATTTTCATGTGCCCTCGAGAAATCGGAAAAATTATCGATTCGTCGACGGAAAAATATCGACCAACCGGCCAAAAAAAAACCGAAGAAATGTCTGATGTCTGCTGCATATTGTAAATATACTTCGAGTTTTGGAGCTGTGTATGTAAGTAAAGGAAAACGATTCATGCTTATGCTTGGCGATAACCACGTTCCTAACAACTGTAACTGCATAAAGGTGGCACAATAAAAGGTGTTCGATGGGTCCATTGTTCGGTTTCATCACATATCGGATTTGTCCTGAACACTTCGTGTCGACTTCCCTGTTTTTCTCATTTCGGCAAACACCAGCGACCTAGCAGTCGTAGTGTCAAAACTGCGTGGATAAGTTAAATGTTGCAGTTTCTGTTGGTAGAGCCGACCGCCGATTACGTCAGCATTTCGCCTCACACGTCTCTGTCCATCTCGAAGACCGATCTCGTCATTTAGATTTTTGTTCAGCAGTTTCACTAACTGTTTTTGAAGAAGGCCGATTCGAAGAAATAACACACTAGTTGAGTTAAAAATTATTTTTTAACGCAACTGGTGTGCTACTTCTTCAAATCGGAAATCTTGTTATTTATTCTCACCGTCAACTCCGAATGTAATCGGACTAATTCTTTGTGCCATCTATACTAGCTTCACACAGTCAAAGACAGAATGGACGTGATGAAAGCTCAAAAAGTAGTGAGATTCTATTGCACAGTGAAAGTAAAATTATGTTGTACTACAATTTAAAAAGAACAGTTTCAAATATTTACCGAAAATTGTGAAAAAAAACAACATAAAATAAAAATATCGGCACTGGGTATCGCCCTGTCGCCATCAACATGTCGGTGTAAAAATGGCGTCGACGTATATCAAAATTTCTGGAGTAAATATCGATGTAACGATATTTTATCAACAGCCCAAAATTAGGCTCACTCTTACGTCTTCTTATTTTATGCACAACGGTCAGTATTACGATCACATGGACCGCGTTGCAATGGGTTGCCCTTTATCTCCAGATGTTGCAACTTCTTCATGGAGAATTCAAAGGATATTGCCTTAGATACGGTGTCATTAAAGCATAGTTGTTTCTTTCGATACGTTGACGACACGTTCGTCGTTGGTCCCTATGGACGTAAGTAACATGAAAAGTTCTTGGAACAATTCAAAGAAATAAACAGTAACGTCCAGTTCACCATGGAGGTTGAAAAAAGCAATGCGTTGCCCTTCCTAGGTGTCCTCGTCCGCTAGAAACGAAATGGGTTCCTTGGTCGTAGCGTCTGTAGAAAACCTGCCCACATCCATCTGTAATTGCACACTGTAAGCCATCACGCGGCACAGAAGCGCACGGTGTTACAAACATTGGTGCATCGTGCAAGAATGATATCAGACGCTGATAACCTGCTCCGCGAAGTGAACCACCTATGCGATGTCTTCAGGACAACGGCCACAGCCTTCATCACATGAATGCAGTAATTTACAGCAAGAACCGCAATAATCACAGACGATGACCGGAAAAGAAACTCACTTTCTTACCCTTCCGTCACTTCGTGGCGGGTAAGATAAGCCGACCGCTGAAAAGACCCAAGATCAAATCGATATCCAGG